>NC_069505.1:392158074-392245574 GCF_027579735.1 Bombina bombina
GTAGGAAGTGCTTCCAAAGTCTGACATACCTGCAAAATGTGGAAAGGTTGGTAGCAGATTTTCCAGTGCCTAGAGCAGCACAAAATATAAATACACTAATGAGCCTCTTGAATGAGTTTTTGCTGCTGTTCATCTTGAGGTCATTGTTGCAGAAGTTCTTACCTTGTCTGCATTTGTTAAACTAATTTTAATTGCACACAATGAATCAGCTGTACAACAATACAGTGTTTAACAAGCACTTACTGTAGTCAAGAGCATTAACACTAGCTATACTGTTCACTATTTATTTGCCATGTAAATTATACTTGACATGTATGCTCTTGTCTCTGTAAACTGAGTGTCCAGTATTTGTCTGTTCATTGCTTGAGAGTTGTGATTGACTATTAAATATAGGCTCCTGTTGTTATACTCTTAAGAAAGGAGTAAAGTTACAACAATGGAGACCAAGAGAGAGGAACAGATAGAAAATAGATTTGAGAACAGATAGAAGATGGAAAGTATTTTAAATTTCTACTCTTTATTAGAAATGTGCCTGGGAATTTTAAGGGCACGCAATCCCACTCCCACCCCCTTTTGTTATTTAGCAATACCCAGGGGCGGAACTACAGGGGATGGAGAGTACGCAACTGCAACCAGGCCCTGGAGATCCGCCCTCAGGGGGGCACAGCTGCCTTTAGACCAAACTTTTTTTTAAAATTATTATTATTTAGTTTTTGCTGAACACTGCATACCACCGTCATAGACAGCGTTTAGACAGCAATAAATCAGAGAGCATGCTTCTTCCTATGCGTGTGCTTGCTGTGCCACTACACAGGTTAGCACGATCTCTGCAAAGGCTAAAAAAATATAGAGCTCCCATAAATATGCTGATGGCTGAGCTCTCATTTGATTGGCTGCCTTATCTTTCCCATTAACTCTCTGCACTCTGACATCACCGAGGGAAGCAGCCACTATCCATTGTGGCACTAGGGAGAACATAACCCTATGAGAGACACAAGGCTTCAATTCTCAGTGAGTTTTAAAATTGTAGCGTTATACCAGAATTTCTATTGTTTTTGTTTTATACTGCTCTATATGTTCATTGCCTTCAAAATTGTACTTGCTCATATAAATCTTTATGACACTGAATTTAGTCTCTTTTTATGGCTAGATCTATATTTATTCAGAATCTTGAATTGCTTGTAGTTTTCAGAAACTATTAGTGTACATTTATATGAATTACCCACTTGATGATGCTTTGGTATTCTAGAACTTAAGTTGACCAGGGATCCCTATTATCCAATTGCTCTTGATATATCTCTATAGCTATGTCTTCAAAACCTATATCTTATGAGTAAATACATAATAGGGATTGCTGGTCTTCTAATGAGGGTATTGTGTAAAATCTAACTTCAGCAGCCATATCTGTGTATATATATAATCAATAACATATACTGTGCCAGCCAGTACACTCTCCACCGTCATATTTTGTGAAATATTAATACCAATGAAGCCATTTGTGTGTGTGCACATAGGTGACTGTGGGTCCTTATGAATGTTTGCGACCCTGGGGGGTCTTATGTATTCTTACACCGGGGCCCTGGAGTTTCTAGTTACACCTCTGGCAAAACCCCAAAACTAACAAGTTTAATGTACTAGTTTGATTTAGAAAACATTTAAAGTTTACAAGATCCTTCCCTTCTTTCACTGTGTTTTGTAAATTGAAAGTAATTAAACAGTAAAAATTGGAAATTTAATATAAAAAGAAAGCTATCAAGGATAACTGATTATTGCTCATTAGCCTGTGTAGTCAAAGTTACTCAAAATAACCTGACAGGGCAGGAGTGGTCCTGACCTAGCTCACAGACATAGCATGGCAGTGAGAGGCAAGGCAGGCCCTACATCATGCACAAATAATGGTGGTGACTGTACAGGGCTAAGGCAACAGGCTCTGGACCACTACTGGCCCTAGCCCACAAGGTAAATGGCCATATCCTCTATCCAGGTCTGGAGATGTGCACTTGTTTTTGGATAAATTCAAAAATGAACACAAGACTATAAATTATGATCATGTCCAATTTGATTCCTGCAACTCTCTAACATCCGTCAACTTCTCTACAGTTTTTTTTTACCTATTTCTGCCAATCACTCATCATCTGGTGTTCTTAATTTGGTTACATTATGCTCTGTTTATACAGCAATTAATATAGTGATTATTATGTGCAAGTACCATAACCCAAAAATGGTATGTGGTGAGGCTCAGTGTTTGTATGGATTGTATAGATAGATCATGCAATTTTAAGCAACTTTCCCTTGTTGTAGAATAAATCTACATAGTGTTATGCTATCTTAGGAGTGTGCATGTGTCTTTATTACTCTATGACCGTAGTGTAGGCAACATTGTATAACACTGCTACAAATAATGTTGCAAACACTACTACCAAAGAGTAATAGACACATGCACGCTCCTGAGCTAGTATGAGACTATGTAGATGTACTCTTCAACAGAGGTTACCAAGAGAACAAAGGAAATGTATTAATAAAGGTAATATGGAAAGTTGCTTCAAATTGTATGATCTTTCTGAATCATAAAGTTTATTTTTGACTTTACTGTCCAATTAGCTAGACACATCTAATTCAACACCCCAAAACACTCAACACCCATAGATCAATCAATAACACGTATCAGCCATTGTTCTTCGCATGCCCAAGATGCCCAAGATGGAGCTGCTGATGCCAACAATGACAACAGCCCTTTTTGATTAAAATTAAATTGAACCAAATAAAAAAAAGATACTGAATATATTATTATCATCAATTAAATATAAAAACACACACACAGATTCAGAGCCCTGTCAAGAAAACTCTGCTTATGCTGATGTTGACAGGGGCGAAATCCCTGATCCCTGCTTGGTGGAAGTCCACACGAGTTTCCACGGTTGATGACTGGAAACAGAATCTCTGTGACCTCCTGCGGCTGTAAAAATACCACTATATGAACATAGCAAAATTGGACGAGTATGAAATGATGCTTCATTTGTGGAGCGGAGATGTATAAGAGAAACTAGGGAAGGGAGGACCCTGCACAATACCTCCCCCCCCCTGGTGCGTCTGGTTCAGATGAGCTTTACCCCCTGGTCTCTTCTATTTCTCTCCTTTTCCCTCCTCTTCTCTTGTAGCTCTTTCTTCTTCTTCTTTAAGCTCGCTCTCAGGCTGTGCCCCGGCTGATGTAAGTGATCGTGATCACGGCCGGCACTGTCAATACTTGTAACTAAATGTATCTGTATGCCCTTGTTATAAGTCGCTTTGAAATCTAATTTACTGGATTTTTTTTTAAGAAATATGGTATTAGATTTAGGGAAAGGAAAAGTGGAAAAAAAATGGAAAAAGATAGAACTTGTTATTCTACTGCAGACATGCACCTTGTAGACATGTCCGGGGCAGTAATCCAGGACTTGCCTCTCATATAGATATGTGCTTTTTGATTTGTTCCGAATCCCAAATTCGGATGAATTTGTTAAATTCGGAGATTCGGATCGATTCGAATTTACGAATTATGGTAGTACCGAATTTACAGAATAAATCCAAATTAGTTCAGATTTATTCAGTAAATTCGGATGGCAATGGATTACACTAGTATTGTACAGTATACAGGTTATATCACTCTGCTATGGGTTACACCTAATATACAGTACATAATACTAGTCTAATACACAGCACATCCCACCTAACACATACCGAAATTCTGAATTTCCGAACCGAATCGAACCGAATCCAGCCAAATTTATTCGAATCCGAATGAATCCGAAGCGAATCCAAAACGAATTCATTCAAATTTTTCCGAATTTGAATAGATCCGAACCGAAATTCGTAAAAATCCAAATCGATCCGAACCGAAACAAATTTATCGACCATGCACAAGTCTACTCTCATACCCCTTACATGTATGTTGATTTATTTTCTTTATATACCACCTCTTTGATTGTACGGGTGAATGTTGTAAACCCTAAATGGCACCTAAGGTGCATGTACCTTTGTTTTTTCTCAATTTATTTTTAAATAAAGCTCTTTGAAAAAAACAAAAACACACACACAAAAAATCTAGAATATATAAACTGATACAGATATCAATAACAGTGTATACATTACGTATCAGTAAAAACCCCAAATAACACCACTCCAACTTCACTACACACATGAGCTCAATTAGACCAATTAACCGACTTTGGTTTTCTATAATCAACTGTCATAATTAGTCATTGGGTTGTTGTGAAGAATGGACATCAAACATCATATCAACCTTTGCTGACTTTGACTTGAAAAAACGTTGTTTTGACCAAAAAAAAAATGGCCGATTAGATTTTTTTTTTAATATCGAACAAAAATGTGGGGAAGATTGGAATTGACCCCTTTCTTTGTTGTACTCCCATAAAGAGCCGCAGGATATGCTTTCACATTACAAATATTAGGGGGTCTGTACATTATGAGGTGAATGGCAGGGGAATTGAAACATTTCCATTCTCATCATTAACTATGTACTAAAAAGTCGGGTCCGAACCCGAAGAAACACGTTTAGGACTTCAACAAGTTCACAAGTCCTGCTGACACGAGCATTAACATCCTTGAGTGACTCCGCTGCCCTGAGACTTAAAGGCGTTCCGGTTACGCTAAGACTGCAGGAAGGATCAAGCGGTTTAAAAGCAGACACTCCTTTGGCTTGTAGCAGAGAACCTGTGTGGATATACTCTAAATGCTCATTTTATTTTAATATCCTGTACATTTGTTTTTATTTGCGCTTTGTGATTTATATTAAATACTTTTACTCTTAGAGTGGTTGCGCTCTTTTCTCCTTTTGTTTTTCAATTTCCCTTTGGGAGGTGGATCACAGTCCCCTCTGTGTTATTGGAGCAGCACCCACTGGCATCACTACCTGAGGCCACCTCTTGGAGTCTAACATCTGAGTCCTAAGATACCTTATAAGTAAAGACACTTCCAACATTGTATCCTATGCAGGAACTTACTCACCAACAGGTGTGACATTTATTGATCTGATTTTCTGTATACAGATCATTTTGACTTGTCATAATTGTTTGTTTTTCTGTTTTTTGTTTTATTTCTTCCAAAAAGCTTTATTAGAATATAATCAAATATTACATATTTTTCAACTTTTTTCAGTGGTACATTCAAAGAGAAAATCAGAATAACATAACATTTCAAGTCACAATGCACACACGGGAATCATTCCCCCTAGAGTTATCAGAGACGTGGGCCTCTAGTTATCAACGTGTCTACTTTACCTGCCTTCGACGGCCCAATATGCCCACCTAAGCTCGCCTACCATCGCCGCCGCGGACCTGAAAATTTTCACCAAAGTAATCAATAAAGCTGTCAAAAAGCTGCACACCAAGTATGGGGCAATGAGCAGCGGACTGTGATAGTTATCACTCATCCGATCTCGCTGCTCTTCGGCTTTTTCACAACTTTTTTGACAAGCTGTCACTAAGCACCCACACAAAACTACACTGTTCTACCCCCTCTACTGGCGCCCCCGGAGCCCCCTTCAACTAAATAAAGTTAGTAACCCCTAAACCGCCGTTCCCGGACACCTCCGCAACTATAATAAATGTATTAACCCCTAAACCGCCGCTCCCGGAGCCCACCGCCACCTACATTATACCTAGTAACTCCTATCCTGCCCCCCCTATACCGCCGCCACCTATAATAAAGTTATTAACCCCTATCCTGCTGATCCCGGACCCCGCCGCAACTAAATAAATTGTTTAACCCCTAAACCGCCGCTCCCGGACCCCGCCGCAACCTATATTAAATTTATTAAACCCTAATCTGCCCCCCCTACACCGTCGCCACCTATAATACATTTATTAATCCTTATCCTGACCCCCCTACACCGCCGCCACTAAAATAAAATTATTATCCCCTAAAACTAAGTCTAACCCTAACCCTAACACCCCCTAACTTAAATATTAATTAAATACATCTAAATAAATGTAACTCTTATTAAATTAATTATTCCTGTTTAACCCCTTAATGACCACAATGTACCCTGTATGTCACTGGTCGTTAAGGGTTTTTTCAGGACATAATAGCACAAGTCTAGCAAGAACACGCTATTAATGCCCTCCCTCCAGCAGGCTTTGTGGAATAGAGCATTCTCAACGCTGGTGGCAAGACCGCGCTATAAAACAATCACGTGCCAAAAAAAGGCCAGCGACATACAGGGTACGTCGCTGGTCCTTAAGGGGTTAAAACTAAATACTTACCTTTAAAATAAACCCTAATATAGCTACAATATAAATAATAATTTTATTGTAGCTATCTTAGGATTTATTTTTATTTTACAGGTAAATTTCTATTTATTTTAACTAGGTACAATAGCGATTAAATAGTTATTAACTATTTAATACCTACCTAGTAAAAATAAAGAGAAAATTACCTGTAAAATAAAAACTAACCTAAGTTATAATTACACCTAACACTACACTATACTTAAATAAATTAATCCTATTTAAAACTAAATACTTACCTGTAAAATAAACCCTAAGGCCTAGATTTAGAGTTGGGCAGTAGCCGTCAAAACCAGCATTAGAGGCTCCTAACGCTGGTCAGTCAGGAAAGGGTCTAACGCTCACTTTCCAGACACGACTTTTCCATACCGCAGATCCCCTTACATCAATTGCGTATCCTTTTTTTTCAATGGGATCTTTCTAACTCCGGTATTTAGAGTCGTGGCTGAAGTGAGCGTTAGAAATCTAACGACAAAACTCCAGCCGCAGAAAAAAGTCAGTAGTTAAGAGCTTTCTGGGCTAACGCCGGTTTATAAAGCTCTTAACTACTGTGCTCTAAAGTACACTAACACCCATAAACTACCTATGTACCCCTAAACCGAGGTCCCCCCACATCGCCGCCACTCGATTAAATTTTTTTAACCCCTAATCTGCCGACCGCCACCTACGTTATACTTATGTACCCCTAATCTGCTGCCCCTAACACCGCCGACCCCTATATTATATTTATTAACCCCTAACCTGCCCCCCACAACGTCGCCGCCAGCTACCTACAATAATTAACCCCTAATCTGCCGACCGCAAAGCGCCGCCACCTACATTATAGCTATGTACCCCTAATCTGCTGCCCCTAACACCGCCGACCCCTATATTATATTTATTAACCCCTAATATGCCCCCCTCAACGTCTCCTCCACCTGCCTACACTTATTAACCCCTAATCTGCCGAGCGGATCTCACAGCTACTATAATAAAGTTATTAACCCCTAATCCGCCTCACTCCCTCCTCAATAACCCTATAATAAATAGTATTAACCCCTAATCTGCCCTCCCTAACATCGCCGACACCTAACTTCAATTATTAACCCCTAATCTGCCGACCGAATCTCGCCGCTACTGTAATAAATGGATTTACCCCTAAAGCTAAGTCTAACCCTAACACTAACACCCCCCTAAGTTAAATATAATTTAAATCTAACGAAATAAATTAACTCTTATTAAATAAATTATTCATATTTAAAGCTAAATACTTACCTGTAAAATAAACCCTAATATAGCTACAATATAAATTATAATTATATTATAGCTATTTTAGGATTTATATTTATTTTACAGGCAACTTTGTATTTATTTTAACCAGGTACAATAGCTATTAAATAGTTAAGAACTATTTAATAGCTAAAATAGTTAAAATAATTACAAAATTACCTGTAAAATAAATCCTAACCTAAGTTACAATTAAACCTAACACTACACTATCAATAAATAAATTAAATAAACTACCTACAATTATCTACAATTAAACCTAACACTACACTATCAATAAATAAATTAAATACAATTCCTACAAATAAATACAATTAAATAAACTAACTAAAGTACAAAAAATAAAAAAGAACTAAGTTACAAAAAATAAAAAAATATTTACAAACATTAGAAATAAATTACAACAATTTTAAACTAATTACACCTACTCTAAGCCCCCTAATAAAATAACAAAGACCCCCAAAATAAAAAGATGGTGTCCCTCGAATTCCGATTGGCTGATAGGATTCTATCAGCCAATCGGAATTAAGGTAGGAAAATTCTGATTGGCTGATGGAATCAGCCAATCAGAATCAAGTTCAATCCGATTGGCTGATCCGATCAGCCAATCAGATTGAGCTTGCATTGTATTGGCTGATCGGAACAGCCAATAGAATGCGAGCTCAATCTGATTGGCTGATTGAATCAGCCAATCGGATTGAACTTGATTCTGATTGGCTGATTCCATCAGCCAATCAGAATTTTCCTACCTTAATTCCGATTGGCTGATAGAATCCTATCAGCCAATCGGAATTCGAGGGACGCCATCTTGGATGACGTCCCTTAAAGGAACCGTCATTCGTCGGGAAGTCGTCGGTGAAGATGGATGTTCCGCGTCGGCGGGATGAACATGGATCCGAAAGAAAGAAGATTGAAGATGCCGTTGATAGAAGACTTCAGCCGGATCATGGACCTCTTCAGCTCCCGCTTGGATGAAGACTTCAGCCGGATCATGGACATCTTCAGCCCCCCGCTTGGGCTTGGATCAAGACATCGGAGGATCTCTTCTGGATCGATCGGTGAACCTGGTATGGTGAAGATAAGGTAGGAAGATCTTCAGGGGCTTAGTGTTAGGTTTATTTAAGGGAGGTTTGGGTTAGATTAGGGGTATGTGGGTGGTGGGTTGTAATGTTGGGGGGAGTATTGTATGTGTTTTTTTTACAGGCAAAAGAGCTGAATTCTTTGGGGCATGCCCCGCAAAGGGCCCTGTTCAGGGCTGGTAAGGTAAAAAAGCTTTGAACTTTTTTAATTTAGAATAGGGTAGGGCATTTTTTTATTTTGGGGGGCTTTGTTATTTTATTAGGGGGCTTAGAGTAGGTGTAATTAGTTTAAAATTGTTGTAATATTTTTCTGATGTTTGTAAATATTTTTTTATTTTTTGTAACTTAGTTCTTTTTTATTTTTTGTACTTTAGTTAGTTTATTTCATTGTAGTTATTTGTAGGTATTGTATTTAAATAATTTATTGATAGTGTAGTGTTAGGTTTAATTGTAACTTAGGTTAGGATTTATTTTACAGGTAATTTTGTAATTATTTTAACTAGGTAACTATTAATAAATCCTAAAATAGTTAACTATTTAATAGCTATTGTACCTGGTTAATATAATAATATTAATAAATACTAAAATAGCTACAATAAAATTATTATTTAAATTGTAGCTATATTAGGGTTTATTTTAAAGGTAAGTATTTAGTTTTAAATAGGATTAATTAATTTAATAAGAGTTAAATTTATTTAGATGTATTTAATTAATATTTAAGTTAGGGGGTGTTAGGGTTAGACTTAGGTTTAGGGGTTAATAATTTTATTTTAGTGGCGGCGGTGTAGGGAGGGCAGGATAGGGGTTAATAAATGTATTAGAGGTGGCGACGGTGTAGGGGGGGCAGATTAGGGGTTAATAAGTTTAATATAGGTTGCGGCGGGGTCTGGGAGCGGCGGTTTAGGGGTTAAACAATTTATTTAGTTGCGGCGGGGTCCGGGATTGGCAGGATAGGGGTTAATAACTTTATTATAGGTGGTGACAGTGTAGGGGGGGCAGGATAGGGGTTAATAGGTCTTATGTAGGTGGCGGCGGGGTCTGGGAGCGGCGGTTTAGGGGTTAATACATATATTATAATTGCGGCAGGGACCAGGAGTGGCGGTTTAGGGGTTAACATATTTATTAGAGTGGCGGTGGGCTCCGGGAGCGGCGGTTTAGGGGTCAATACATATATTATAGTTGCGGCGGGGACCGGGAGCGGCGGTTTAGGGGTTAACATAGTTATTATAGTGGCGGTGGGCTCCGGGAGCGGCGGTTTAGGGGTTAATATGTTTAATGTAGGTGGCAGTGGGCTCCAGGAGCGGCGTTTTAGGGGGTAATACATTTATTTAGTTGCGGCGGTGTAGGGGGGACAGATTAGGGGTGTTTAGACTCGGGGTACATGTTAGGGATTTAGATGCAGACGTTTCCCATAGGAATCAATGGGATGTCTGGCAGCAGCGAACATGAACTTTTGCTATGGTCAGACTCCCATTGATTCCTATGTAATCCGCCACCTCCAGGGCGGCGGTTTGAAAACCAGGTACGCTGGGCCGGAAAAGTGCAGAGCGTACCTGCTAGTTTTTTGATAGCTAGCAAAAGTAGTCAGATTGTGCCGAACTTGTGTGCGGAACATCTGGAGTGACGTAAGAATCGATCTGTCTCGGACTGGGTCCGGAGGATCGAAGCTTACGTCACTATATTCTACTTTTGCCGGTGTCTAGGGCTTGATAACTAAGGCGAATCAGCCTTGCCACAAATACGCTGCGGAATTCCAGCGTATTTGAGGTTGACGGCTTGATAACTAGGGGCCATAGTGATATACACACATCCTGTATTACAGATAAAGTCTTAGGAGTTTGTGATGCATTCTCAGTGCACTTTTATAAGTAAAGTCCCGAAAGGCCAATAGTGCACTATACCTGTTGCTCTACAGCCATTACTGGCTCAAGTGTAAATTGTTAGGGTCCAAGGGGAAAATGAACAAAAGGCACATCAACTGTATTTAAAATATCACCTTTAACAGATCACAGATTACCGGCGTACTTACTGCTTGGCATTTTATAGATCTCACCAACAATTAGCTCTAAAAGAGGTCAGAATATCAATGCTATCGGCTAAGATGACCTACACTATTCGTTGTCTATGTGTTGCCCACCGTTCTAGCATTATCTCATGTGTATCTACGGTACCTTGTTGAATGTGGTGGTATCTTTCTAAATGTATCAGTGTGTCTACTTGTTTTTGCCATTCCACAAAGGTGGGTGTTACTCTGGATTTCCAATGTTTTGGGATCAAATTGTGGCCCCATTCAGCATAATCAATAGCAATGCCTTTTCCGCCTTGCAAGCCAGCTAGGGCAGTGATAGGTATAACAGTGTTTTTGGGCTGTTTTGGACAGGTTTCCCCAAGACTAGCTCCATGTGGCTGAGTACTTCGACCCAGTAATTGTCCAGTCTGGGACAATCCCACCAAATGTGTGTTGGTGTGCCTGCTTCCCCGCAGTCTCTCCAGCATTTGCCCGAGGCTTGCTTGTATATCCGCTGCAACCTGCTGGGGGTGAGATACCACCTCGCCAAACATTTGTATCTGGACTCTTGCACTCTCATAGAGACCGAGGCTGTTTTAGTCACTTGGAAGGCTGTCCACCAATCCCCGTGTGCTATCTCAATGTGCCATTCCTTTTCCCACGCCTTTGTATAAGAGGGGAGTGCTTGTGTGTCGTCCATAAGGAGAAGTTTGTATTTGTTGGTGTGTTTTTCATGCATAGAGTCTCAAATGTAGTAGGTGCTCTGGTTAGGCAGTGTCTATGTCTATGCGTCGCAAGATAGTGATTTAATTGTGTATGTGAATACCAGTTCATTGCTAGGTTAGGCATCTCTTCTACGATGTCTGGATATGTTTTGAGTTTATGTTCATTAGTCAGTGACATGATAGTACAATCCTTGAAGGGTGTATCAAAAGTTGTCCTATTTTCCGGGCGGTTCCACGGCATTGCAGCATTTTGGTATATGGGTGTCAGTGGCGAGAGCTTAGTTGATATGTGCGTTGTAGTATGTGTTATCTTATCCCACACCGTGCAAAAGTCCGCTAACAAAGGGTACCTTGTCATCACTGTGTGGCTGTCTTTCTCTAAGGTCCAGGCTCCTAGCCCTGCGTTCTTTGTGTCTAGTATGTCACAGTCCAATCGAACCCATATGTAGTGTCATTAGAGCACCAGTCCAATAGTCTGTTCAGTGTGATCGCCTGTTTGTAGGTTTGAATGTTTGGGACCCCCAGGCCACCCTTGTCCCTGGGCAGATATAATGTTTTCTTAGCTACTCTGGGTATGACCCCCCCCCCCCCCCAAATATACTGTTCAATTAGATTTTGCAGTTTTTGTAGATAATTCCCTGTGAGTGGAATTGTTGTGGTTTGGAGCAAATAAAGCAGCCTGGGGATCACATTCATTTTCTCGACGTTGATCCGTCCAACCCAAGAAATTGACTTGTTTTTCCAGCTGGACAGATCCCTTACCAGCGCAGCCTCCAGTCTTTTGTAATTTGCTTGGAAAACAATCTGCGGACCTGGGGATATGTATATTCCCAGGTACCTCATCTTGTCCTTTTGTAGTTTCAGTGGGCAGTTACATAGTGTTGTGTCTAACTCCTCTATATCATATGTGATGTTCAGTATCTCTGACTTCGTTACATTAAGGTGAAAATTAGAGAATTGCCCATATTCATTAAAGGTGTCTAGAGCTCTGGGGAGGGATGTTTCTACGCTGGACAATATCAGCAGGATATCGTCCGCGTATAAAGCCAACTTGTGTGTACATGATCTGGTCTGTATTCCAGAGATCAGCATGTCTTCTCTAATCTTTTGCGCCAACACCTCTATTGATATGGCAAAGAGGAGCGGCGATAGAGGGCTCCCCTGCCTGGTTCCGTTCCTGATGGAAAATCCATCAGATAACAGGCCATTTACCTTCACTCTTGCAGTGGGGTTCTTGTATAGCGTGAATATTTGCCTTATAAAGGTCTCGCTAAATTTCATTTTAATCAGGACCGCTCTTAAAAAAGGCCAGTGTACCCAGTCGAACTCCTTTTCAGCGTCTGTCGAGACCAGTATTAGGGGTGTACATTGTTGTTGGGCATGTGTTACCAGTTGTAGCACCTTTAGCGTGTTATCTCGTGCTTCCCTACCTGGTGCAAACCCTATTTGATCCGGGTGTATCAAAGCAGGGAGAAATCTATTGATTCTGTTAGCTAATACTTTAGCGTAGATTTTTATGTCCACATTAAGGAGCGATATCGGCGGAAATTCTCTGGCCTATCTGGGGTTTTCCCCTGTTTTTCTGTTTTTATTTATAATATACTACTCACATCCAATAGTATTACTTATACTTTTTTGTGATGTTTTTTATGCTGTAGTTGGGAAGCGCAGCCTATATTAGTTTTTCTATGCATTATAAGGGCCAAACCCAGTGAGTATATCTTGCAATCTCTTATCTCAATGCATTTTGACAGTTTCCCAGCTAGATAGCGCTAGTTCATGTGTGCCATATAGATAACATTGTGCTCATTCTCATGGATTTATTTATGAGTCAGCACTGATTGGCTAAAATGCAAGTGTTACGGTTGCCTCCAGGCTGGCTGGAAGTTGGACCGTAGAAAAGGATGCTCCTAGCGCTCACCAAAGGATCATCAGCACCGTAGACACCATAACTACTGCGTAGCCACCATAAGTAATGCAAACTCTACGAACCACCGCTGCTGGGCTGGTATCTCGCCGTCTGCTCTGCGCCCTGGACCTACGACCAGGCTCCAGTAGGTGAACCTCTTCCTTCTGTAGAGCGAAGCAGCTAAGGGAGTATGAAGAGTATAGCAATCCCTGTAGTGATTATAGATGTCCCCTACAAACATGAGTCAAGGCTGCAAGTTAGAGGGTCAGAAGAGGTCTGAGGTGCTGGAACACCCAGCCTGGTTTTTATTGAGGTTACATGCAAAAAAGACACTCTCAGGGGGAGGCATAAAATCCCCAATCACACATTTGGTACATTTAGATAGAGAGACAACGCCCTTTGACAGGCCACAACAGAATTACATTACTTCAGCAGATAACAAGTTACACACAAGAAAACAATGCAGTCCATCTTATCAACTAGCAGTCTGACTCTGGAGGTGATTAGACAATGGGAATGTTTATCACTAAACTTAATTAGAGCTGATGCCAGCAAACTTGTATTTAGAAAATAGCTTCTTGAAGCAGAACAAAGTTAACTCTTTCAGTTCTGACCGAAGGGTCTGTCACATAGCACTTAATGGTACACAATGAAAACTAATGCTTTTGTAACATTGGTTCAGTAAGCCCTATTTACTGAACCAAGTGGGAGAAAGCCAGGGACAAGTTATTTTACAGGTCTGGGGACATAGTCTTAAAGGGGCATTGTTCACCAAAGTCACAATATGTCCCCAGACGGTTCTTAAAGGGACATACACACCCAATAAAAGTTAATACGTTTTCAGGGGCACAATCTTTCAGGGGCCATAGTCATGAGGAAGGAGGCTGGCAAATAGGCTTCTCCACAATCCAGGGAAGCAGGGCAATTTTCCATATAAAGGGCCAGTTACAAATAGCAGTTTGTAACATATCTCCCCTTTTGGAGGGAGACTAACCAGGCACCTGACCTTCTGTCGGTCAGTGCCTAAGTTAGTCTCACAACCCACCCACAAATAAACATTAGCAGCAAAGTAGCCCCCCCACAATACGTAGTACTGGCCTGTAGGTTCCAGGTTGTAGGATGAAAGTGTAGCATCCTCGGCCTTCCTGGCGCAGCTGGGCAAATAGCTGGTGGTACTTGGGGGGCAGAGGCCAGCGGCACTCTGCCCTGGTGCCAGCGCTTCTGCTGGGGTGAGGGGTTTGCAGGCCAGTCCTGTAACAAGGGGGTCTGTAGGGCAGAGGCCAGCAGCGCTCTGTCCTGATGCCAGCTCTTCTGCTGGGGGAATTGGGGCATAGTCCTGCCCGGTGGCAAAGGGAACGTGGGGGTCAGTGGGGGTCAACATCTCCACTGTTAATCCTGGGCCCAAGTTAGGAGTTAGCTGGGGAGGGGGAGATTGGCTTACCTCCTCCTCCTGATACTCCGGCAGCCATTGGGAAGGGAGGTCGATGCTCTCCGCTCCCTGTGGAACATGCTGCGGCTGGGGAGAGGGACCGGTTGTCTCCTCTCCCTGGAAGGCACACTCCGGCTGGAGAGGGAGGTCGATGCTCTCCCCTCCCTGTAGCTGGGTCTGTCGCTGGGGATCTGGGCCGCCTGCCCAGCATCCCTGTAGGGCCGGTAGAGAGACTGCGGTCCCATCTCCACCTGCCTGCTGGGGGTCCTCCCAGGACCAGTCTATGAGGCCTGCTGCCTCGGGTATCTCTGGTTGGGGTTGGGGAAGGAGACCGGTTGTCTCTTCCCTCTGCACGGTATACTGCTGCTGGGGAGGGAGGTCGCTGCTCTCCTCTCCCTGTAACTCAGGCTGCCGCTGGGGAGGGAGGTCGTTGCTCTCCGCTCCCTGTAACTCACTGTCAAAACCCCCAAACTCCACAGTTGGCGCTCAAAGGCTCGTGCCGCTTCATTCTCAGTATCCAATTCCCGGATGATTCGACTGACTACCTCCTGCGCAGGGTCTGGACCATATCGGACTAGCCGCCTCTTTACCTCTGGAACGAAATCAGCGCCCTCATAGCGACGGATCAGGTTGAGGTGCTCTTCACAGGGTTCTGACCAGTGTCTTGTCAGCTCCATGCTGCTGTAGGTAGGGACGCTGCGCAGTGGCTAGCGTTGCCCTCAATAATTCTCATACGATACCAGTGCTGTTGGGGTGCTGCTCCTTGCACTAGGACGCCATCCCACCGCTGCCGCCAAATGTTACGGTTGCCTCCAGGCTGGCTGGAAGTTGGACCATAGAAAAGGATGCTCCTAGCGCTCACCAAAGGATCATCAGCACCGTAGACACCATAACTACTGCGTAGCCACCATAAGTAGTGCAAACTCTACGAACCACCGTTGCTGGGCTGGTATCTCGCCGTCTGCTCTGCGCCCTGGACCTACGACCAGGCTCCAGTAGGTGAACCTCTTCCTTCTGTAGAGCGAAGCAGGATCAGGAACAAGAGCTCTTATTTTCCATATAAAGGGCCAGTTACAAATAGCAGTTTGTAACAGCAAGTTTGTAAAAAGAACTAAAATAAGGGGGACAGTCTGCAGAGGCTTAGCTACAAGGTAATCACTAAGGTAAAAAGTGTATTAATATAACAGTGTTGGTTATGCAAAACTGGGGAATGGGTAATAAAGGGATTATCTATCTTTTTAAACAATAAACAATTTCAAGTAGACTGTCCCTTTGATGAAAGATTTAAATCACCCACAATTGACTTTGTGAATAGAGCTCTAATTTACAATAAACAGTAATAACTGCATAAACAAACGTAAGGCTGCACAACGGGTTCAAATGAATAACATAGGTTTATTAGTGTAGTAAAACCTAGACAGACATAGACAGTTGGGTAGTCTGACGCGTTTAACGCCCCCTAGTGGCGCTTCATCAGAGACTCAATTGTTGTGTACAACATCCATCATTAAATAGGGCACCAATTACCCTTACACTTGCCCATACATAACAACTTTAAAGATACATACAGACAACTAATAAAAACAGAAAATAATACACATCATCAACAGTGTTATCATACCAGATATCTACATTCTACAAATACTGTGGAACAGATTGTTAGAGTTATTTCGCTAAGTACATAACTATTGTCTAAAGAAATTATGGCCAAGAGTCATTATTAGCACTGCAAGTAACGTTCTATAACATTGTTTCCCCATAGTGGCGATACAGCGTGTATACATATGCATGTATATGACACTATCCCACACCTAGTAATAATATCCTATACATCTGTTAGCTGCAATGAATTACCATAGCAACCATGTATCCAATTACTGAACAAAAGGGGATAATGTATTCAATTATACTATTCAAAAAAAGTTAGTGTGAAAACACATACTCCTTAAAAACCCTATATTATGAATCAAAATTTAAACCCCTGAATATAAATCTATTTAAATGAAGCATACTTACATATGCTTCCCAGATGAGACAATCTTTTACTTCCTCGAACTAAACAAAATAACTTATGTCCCACTCCTTATTTAAACCTAGTGGAACCCTTGTTTTCGGTTTAAAAATCCAATAACGTTCCTTTTTATCAAGTATCTTATATTTGTTGCCCCCTCTGACCGGCGTCTGAGCTATATCTATCGCTTTGATCAGAAAATTACCAACATTTGTTAGGTGCACACCATTGAAGTGTTGGGCAACACCCGAGTCCTTATTAAAGTTTTTGACATCATTAAAGTGTTCACATGCTCTCGTGCCCAATTGTCGCGTCGTTTTGCCAACATACTGACTGGGGCAAATCGAACACTCCAATAGGTACACCACAAATGTGGATTTACAATTGGCATAAAAATCAATACTATATGTACATTTGTCTACTGATTATCTAAATTCTCTGCTCACGTCTATCATACTACAAGTAAGACAACCTCCGCCACCACATTTATAGTGTGTTTAACCAGGTCCTCTTACTTCTTGATCTCAATAGCATGCTGGGTGCTAGTGTTGTGGCTAGGGTGACTGGGTTTTTAGAATCAAACTTACAGGATCCTATTGTTTCTCAGTGCATTTTTACAGTTTCCCAGCTAGACAGCACTAGTTCATGTGTGCCATATAGATAACATTGTGCTCACTCTCATGGATTTATTTATGAGTCTGACTGGTTGGCTAAACCGCAAGTCTGTAAAAAGAATTAAAATAAGGGGGCAGTCTGCAGAGGCTTAGCTACAAGGTAATCACTAAGGTAAAAAGCATATTATTATAACTGTGTTGGTTATGCAAAACTGGGGAATGGGTAATAAAGGCATTATCTATCTTTTTAAACAATAAACAATTTCAAGTAGACTGTCCCTTTAATGAAAGATTGAAATCACCCAAAATAGAGAAGACTGTTTGACAATAAATATCTAATATCGCTCTGCTGTTCTTTATATCATATGTCTTTGTTGTAAGAAGCAAATTTAAAGAAATATGAATTTGAAAAAGAAAAAAAAAGAGAATATGAGATTTGCAATCTGACCTATATCTCCATGAATTGTCAAGTTTTGAAATAAAAACTTGTTAAATCAACAGGTGCAGAAGCTACCGTTAAATCAGTACGATGCATGCAGATCAGGAGCAATTGTCCTTTGTTTCAACGTGTTCTTATTTTTGATAGCCGAGCCTGGAACACATGCTGTGAAACGCATTGTACTCCAATAGTAAAGCAGTTAAAATGTATTGTCTTCATTTTTTTTCTGGTTTTACTCTTCAACATGGCAGATTGAGTTGGAGTGGCTGTCATAATCAATTAACTTTATCATTAGAGGCCTCAGCAAGAAATAATTGTATTATACAAGAGATTTAAGAATACAAAATGAGAACTGAGAAAAAAAATATCTGAAGCAGACTTCAAAATATGCTGATACATTTCTTAAACTTTTGAAAATTATCTTTAATATATTTCAAATGTTTAATGTGTATACATAGACATCCGTATCCTTTTTTTTAATGGGGGGGCAAGAAAATGTGCCCCGTTTTACATCCCGCCCAGACACCCATGTATTGTGTGTGTGTAAATATATTCCAGTTGTATTAACAATTCTGTCTACAATTATTTTACTATCATTTTATGAACTATTTGTTTATTTAAAAAAAGATTGTGATCTGGATTGCACGTGCAATGATAAGCTATAGGGGCCGATTTATCAACCCCCGTTTTCCCTTTAGGCTCGCCGGAAGCAGGAGTTAAGAAGCAGCGGTCTTAAGACCGCTGCTCCTTAACTCATCCCCCACCTCTGAGGCCGTGGACAGCAATCCGCCCAATCAGATACTAAGGGATTGATTGGCACCCCCCAATTGGCTGTGAATATGCAGGGGGCGGCATTGCACAAGCATTTCACTAGAAATGCTTGTGCAAAGCTAAATGCAGACAGCGTATACTGTCAGCATTTATCGATGTGCGGTGGACATGATCCACTACAGCAGATCATGTCCACTCGCACTATGATAATTAAGCCCCATGACTGCTCTGTGTGAAAACAGCGTGCACACAGAGTGGTGAAATCCTCCTCCCACAATGATTTATGCACAGTTTTGAGGATCGCAACATGGTGGCGTGTGTTCCAGAGCGTTATATGTATGAAGAAAGTACTTTAGAAACTGGCATGAAGAAGGTACCACAGTAAATGGCATGAAGAAAGTACATCAGGAGCTGGCATGAAGAAGATACCCCAGGAGCTAGCATGAAGAAGGTCCCTTAGGAGCTAGCATGAAGAAGATACTTCAGAAGCTGGCATAAAGAAGGTACCACTAGAGCTGGCATGAAGAAGGTACCTCAGGAGCTAGCATGAAGAAGGTACCTTGGGAGCTGGCATGAAGAAGGTGACACTAGAGATGGCATGAAGAAGGTACCTCAGGAGCTGGCATGAAGAAGGTACCTCAGGAGCTGGCATGAAGAAGGTACCTCATAAGCTGGCATGAAGGAGGTACCTCAGGAGCTTGCATGAAGAAAGTACTTTAGAAACTGGCATGAAGAAGGTACCTCAGGAGCTGACATGAAGAACGTACTGCAGGAGCTTGCATGAAGAAGGTACCTCTGGAGCTGGCACGAAGAAGGTACTGCAGGAGCTTGCATGAAGAAGGTACCTCAGGAGCTGGCATGAAGAAGGTACTTCACAAGCTCGCATGAAGAAGGTACCTCAGGAGCTGGCATGAAGGAGGCACCTCAGGAGCTGGCATGAAGAAGGCACCTCATGAGCTGGCATGAAAAAGGCAACACAGGAGCTGGCATGAAGAAGGTACCTCAGGAGCTGGCATGAAGACAGTACCTCAGGAGCTGGCATGAAGAAGGTACTTCACAAGCTCGCATGAAGAAGGTACCTCAGGAGTTGGCATGAAAAAGGCACCACATGAGCTGGCATGAATAAGGTAAGTCAGGAGCTGGCATGTAGACAGTACCTTAGGAGCTGGCATGAAGAAGATACCTCAGGAGAGGGCATGAAGAAAGTACCTCAGGAGCTGGCATGAAGAAAGTACCTCAGGAGATGACAGGAAGAAGGTACCTCAGGGGCTAGCATGAAGAAGGCACCTCAGGAGCTGGCATGAAGAAAGTACCTTGGGAGATGGCAGGAAGAAAGTACCTCAGGGGCTAGCATGAAGAAGGCACCTCAGGAGCTGGCATGAAGATGAAGACAGTACCTCAGGAGATGGCAGGAAGACGGTACCTCAAGAGCTGGCATGAAGAAGGTACCTCAGGAGCTGACATGAAGAAAGTACCTCAGGAGTTGGCAGGGGACAGATACCTCAGGGGCTAGCATGAAGAAGACACCTCAGGAGATGGCAGGAAGAAGGTACTCCAGGAGCTGGGAGGAGGCAGATCCCTCAGGAGCTAGCATGAAGAATGTACCTCAGGAGCTAGCATAAAGAAGGTACCTCAGGAGCTGGCATGAAGAAGTTACCTCAGGAGCTGACAGGAGGCAAGTACCTCAGGGGCTAGCATGAAGAAGGTACCTCAGGAGCTAGCATGAAGAAGGTACCTCAGGAGCTGGCATGAAGATGGTACCTCTGGAGCTGGCAGGAGTCAGATACCTCAGGAGCTAGCAGGAAGCAGGTACTTCTTGAGCTGGCAGGAGGAAGGTACCTCTAGAGCAGCGGTCACCAACTGGTGGTCTGTGGGCCACTGGTGGTCCGCGAGAAAATGTTGGTGGTCCCTGACACCATCAAGCAGGAATTAATCTCATCTGATGGTGTCACCCCTATCACGCCACCACTTCCTACAGTGCCTGGCTGGACATCAGTAAAAACCAATGGAGGAGGAGTTAAATTACAATCTCCCTACGCATGTTGTGTAGTACTGCACAACTTGCGTGGCTAGATTGTATTTTTAACTCCTCCCACCCAGTGCGCTGCTCAGAGCAAGATGCTTCCATTCTAAAGCCAGCAGAGGTTGGTATAGTCTTGGCTTGAAATAGTGGAATTATAGTATATAAAAAAAGAAAATCTTAAAAAAATTATTTCTGTCTTATATTTTATTTATTTTCTTCTACCTATCTCTTTTAAGTAGTTTTCCTAATTCCTTCAGATGGACTTACATCACTGTTTGTCTTCTTCCCCTCCATTTTTTTAAATGAAATATTAATTATTTTTCATTCTAATAATCTTCCTGCACACAAAGCCATTCCACCTGAACTCCAGTAATTGCCATCCAGCAGATCAGCCACATCCCACCAGTATTATAGTAATTGCCAATAACATCAGTCGTGGTTAGCTCACATCCATAGTGAGAGCTTTCTGATATAAACTTAATTTATGACTCCAATGTCTGTCCATGATGATAAGTAGTTTTGAATAATTCCTAACTGGGGAGGTGACTTGGAAGTCTTCTGGACCTTTAAAACCTCATTCTTTTTTTTCCTATTTTTCTTTCCAGTTCAAAAGTTAGCACTCACCCTTCATCTGTCATTTGGAGGTATTCTCAGTTTTGTCATTCAGTCAGTTAATTCCAAAAAATAATTCTTGCAGGAGCTTACAGGAGGAAGGTACCCTTCAGTGGCTCCCAAGAAAAGCACAGGTTTGTGAGCCAGGAGATCAGGCTTAATCTCAGACATCCTTTAATAAGCTTTTTTGAAAATATTATAATTGACCCCTTAATGTCTTTTATATTTATATTATATTATGTCTATTATATTTAATATTTAATTATTATTTTACTACAGAACAGAAATGTGAATTCATAAAAAATGATTAAGCTCTGGATCTGGTAGGAGAAGGCTACCTATGGAGCTGGCAGGAGGCAGGTACCTATGGAGCTGGAATGAGGCAGGTACCTCTGGAGCTTGCAGGAGACAGGTACCTCTGGAGCTTGCAGGAGACAGGTACCTCTGGAGCTGGCAGAAGGAAGGTACCTCTGGAGCTAGCAGGAGACAGGCACCTCTGGAGCTTGCAGGAGGCAGGTACCACTGGAGCTGGCAGGAGGAAGGTACCTCTGGAGCTAGCAGAAGACAGGCACCTCTGGAGCTTGCAGGAGGCTTGCAAGAGGCAGGTACCACTGGAGCTGGCAGGAGGAAGGTACCTATGGAGCTAGCAGGAGACAGGCACCTCTGGAGCTTGCAGGAGGCAGGTACCACTGGAACTTTCAAGAGGCAGGTACTACTGGAGCTGGAAGGAGGCAGGTATTTCTGGAGTTTGCAGGAGGCAGGTACATTTGGAGCATGCAGGAGGTAGGTTCCACTGGAGCTTGCAGGAGGCAGGTACCTCTGGAGCTGGCAGGAGGCAGGTACCTCTGGAGCTGTCAGGAGGCAGATACCTCTGGAGCTTGCAGGAGACAGGTACCTCTGGAGCTGGCAGGAGGAAGATACCTCTCTGAGCTGGCAGGAGGAACATACCTCTGGAGCTGGCAGTAGGCAGGTACCTCTGGAGTTGGCAGGAGACAGGTACCTCTGGAGCTGGCAGGAGGCAGATACCTCTGGAGATTGCAGGAGACAGGTACCTCTGGAGCTAGCAGGAGGAAGGTACCTCTGGAGCTAGCAGGAAGTAGGCACCTCTGGAGCTTACAGGAGGCAGGTACCTCTTGAGCTGGCAGGAGGGAGGTACCACTGGAGCGTGCAGGAGGCAGGTACCTCAGGAGCTGGCAGGAGGAAGGTACCTCAGGAGCTTGCAGAAACAGGTACTTCTGGAGCAGGCAGGAGACAGGTACCTCTGGAGCTTGCAGGAGACAGGTACCTCTAGAGCATGCAGAAGGTAGGTACCTCAGGAGCTGGCAGGAGGCAGGTACCTCAGGAGCTTGCAGGAGACAGGTACCTCTGGAGCTTTCAGGAGGCAGGTATCTCTGGAGCTTGCAGGAGACAGGTACCTCTGGAGCTTGCAGGAGACTGGTACCTCTGGAGCTGGCAGGAGGCAGGTACCTCTGGAGGTGGCAGGAGGCAGGTACCTCTTGAGCTGGAAGGAGGCAGGTACCTCTTGAGCTGGAAGGAGGCAGGTACCTCTTGAGCAGGAAGGAGGCAGGTACCACTGGAGCTAGCCTGAGACAGGTACTTCTGGAGCGTGCAGGAGACAGGTACCTCTGGAGCTGGCAGGAGGCAGGTACCTCTGGAGGTGGCAGGAGGCAGGTACCTCTTGAGCTGGAAGGAGGCAGGTACCTCTTGAGCTGGAAGGAGGCAGGTACCTCTTGAGCTGGAAGGAGGCAGGTACCTCTTGAGCAGGAAGGAGGCAGGTACCACTGGAGCTAGCCTGAGACAGGTACTTCTGGAGCATGCAGGAGGCAGGTACTACTGGAGTTGGAAGGAGGCAGGTACATCTGGAGCTGGCAGTAGGCAGGTACCTTTTAAGATGGAAGGAGGCAGGTACCTCTGGAGCGTGCAGGAGGCAGGTACCTCTTGAGCTGGCAGTAGGCCGGTACCACTGGAGCTTGCAGGAGGCAGGTACCTCTGGAGCTGGCAATAAGAAGGTACCTCTTGAGCTGGCAGTAGGCCGGTACCACTGGAGCTGGCAGGAGGCAGATACCTCTGGAGATTGCAGGAGACAGGTACCTCTGGAGCTAGCAGGAGGAAGGTACCTCTGGAGCTAGCAGGAAGCAGGCACCTCTGGAGCTTACAGGAGGCAGGTACCTCTTGAGCTGGCAGGAGGTAGGTACCACTGGAGCGTGCAGGAGGCAGGTACCTCAGGAGCTGGCAGGAGGAAGGTACCTCAGGAGCTTGCAGAAACAGGTACTTCTGGAGCAGGCAGGAGACAGGTACCTCTGGAGCTTGCAGGAGACAGGTACCTCTAGAGCATGCAGAAGGTAGGTACCTCAGGAGCTGGCAGGAGGCAGGTACCTCAGGAGCTTGCAGGAGACAGGTACCTCTGGAGCTTTCAGGAGGCAGGTATCTCTGGAGCTTGCAGGAGACAGGTACCTCTGGAGCTTGCAGGAGACTGGTACCTCTGGAGCTGGCAGGAGGCAGGTACCTCTGGAGGTGGCAGGAGGCAGGTACCTCTTGAGCTGGAAGGAGGCAGGTACCTCTTGAGCTGGAAGGAGGCAGGTACCTTTTGAGCAGGAAGGAGGCAGGTACCACTGGAGCTAGCCTGAGACAGGTACTTCTGGAGCGTGCAGGAGACAGGTACCTCTGGAGCTGGCAGGAGGCAGGTACCTCTGGAGGTGGCAGGAGGCAGGTACCTCTTGAGCTGGAAGGAGGCAGGTACCTCTTGAGCTGGAAGGAGGCAGGTACCTCTTGAGCTGGAAGGAGGCAGGTACCTCTTGAGCAGGAAGGAGGCAGGTACCACTGGAGCTAGCCTGAGACAGGTACTTCTGGAGCATGCAGGAGGCAGGTACTACTGGAGTTGGAAGGAGGCAGGTACATCTGGAGCTGGCAGTAGGCAGGTACCTTTTAAGATGGAAGGAGGCAGGTACCTCTGGAGCGTGCAGGAGGCAGGTACCTCTTGAGCTGGCAGTAGGCCGGTACCACTGGAGCTTGCAGGAGGCAGGTACCTCTGGAGCTGGCAATAAGAAGGTACCTCTTGAGCTGGCAGTAGGCCGGTACCACTGGAGCTTGCAGGAGGCCAGTACCTCTGGACTCTGGAGCTGGCAGGAGGCTGGTGTCTCTAGAGCTTGAAGTCATTGGTGGAAATGATCAATTTTCAGTAGCGCTAACCTGACACGTGCAAATTTAGATTGTGCTTGGCAGTATGCGTTTACTTTCAACTTGTAATACGCACCCAAGTTAGCATGGTCACAATATTGCAATATCGTGACCACTGTAACGTTAGCATGCCACTTATAATCCAACTCTTAATTTGAGAAAAAGGACAGACATGGTCACCATTATTGACTTCCCAATGACACATTATTAAATAACTAAACTTATTGGAAGAGAAGATCTTTAAAATATAGCGGCAACCGATCTCCCTGTAAACTACCCCAAACTACCAAGGTCCGTCGACCAATTTAGTTATAAATGATGAGCACCTGACGTGTACAGCCCTTCAATGACCAGGTGCACTAAGGGGTCACAGGGCAGCCTCCTTGAGGTATTATGCCCACCCATTGGCCCAACCTCACCCCCTTCGGACCCTGGTCTCAATTGCAGGCTGAGAGTCTAGGGATGGGCAAATGTTTTGCAACATTTGAAAAAGGAAACTAATTTTAACACATTAGTTCCTTTGTTTAAATTTTGAATGTTTGTACAACATTCTAACATTTGTTTAATGTAATACTATTTCTAATGCTTTCTTTAAATGTAACATTCGATTTGAATGTTTCTAATCGAATCGATATATTTGTAAGAGTATTTCTAATGTTCTCTTTAAATGCAATATTCGAATTATATAATATCCAAAATAGAAACATTCAAATTGATATGATCTAATTGAAAATGAAAGTGACATTTGATTACCGTATTTTAATGGATTTTCATTTTTAACAAAATGTGATTATCCAAAACAAATGTCCAAATGTTCGTTCTACCAAACAAATTACTTTTTCAGCACATTCACCCATCCCTAGCTGTGATCGCCGCCTACAGTCAGGGGGAACACGCACAGCAATCCAAAAGGGACCCCATTGTGGTGAGCTTTACAGAAAGCAATCCAGGGTGGGGGGCATAATGAATTAAAGGCCATGGACTTACCCCAATGTGAGTTTGACTAAACAAGTCCCTGCCATTGGCAACTGCAGAAACCCTATAAAATAAAACATAAGACACCTGGTGCCGCCATCTAACCTAAAATAAAGAAAAGTGGGACAGCAAGGGATGGTAACATAAACTGGAATCAGGAACAAAGAGGAAGCTGCAAAGTTCAGCAATGCTCCCACCTAACTGCAACACAGTTGCTACAGCTCTCTTTCCCAAAAGGTTAACCCTTAATGCATTTCATACACACAAGGTACCCTTCACTATCAGAACTTGTTATGCACACTTCTGACATCTCGTTGCTAACCCTGCTACATATCTGGGCCTAATTGACTTTAACTGATAACTGCAAAACAATGCATTTTATACTAACATTATGACCATGGCTGGCCTTGTTGCCTGTGGACTAAAGCCCAGATGGGCTCCTACAAATAAGGCATATGGTGGGTGAAGTTTTGTAAATTTGTTTTAAAAACATTTACGGCTAGATTTGGAGTTTTGTCGGTAACGACCCGAAAAACTAACGCCGGCTTTTTTCTGGCCGCACCATAAAAATAACTCTGGTATTGAGAGTCCACATAAAGGCTGCGTTAGGCTCCAAAAATGGAGCGTAGAGAATTTTTAACGCAGCTTCAACTCTCGATACCAGAGTTGCTTATGGACGGGGCCAGCCTCAAAAACGTGCTCGTGCACGATTCTCCCATAGGAAACAATGGGGCTGTTTGAGCTGAAAAAAAACCTAACACCTGCAAAAAAGCCGCGTTCAGCTCCTAACGCAGCCCCATTGTTTGCTATGCGGTAACACTTCCTACGTCTGCACCTAACACCCTAACATGTACCCCGAGTCTAAACACCCCTAACCTTACACTTATTAACCCCTAATCTGCCGCCCCCGCAATCGCCGACCCCTGCATATTATTATTAACCCCTAATCTGCCGCTCCGTAAACCGCCACTACTTACATTATCCCTATGTACCCCTAATCTGCTGCCCTAACATCTCCGACCCCTATATTATATTTATTAACCCCTAATCTGCCCCCCACAACGTCGCCTCCACCTTCCTACACTTATTTACCCCTAATCTGCCGACCGGACCTGAGCGCTACTATAATAAAGTTATCAACCCCTAATCCGCCTCACTAACCCTATAATAAATAGTATTAACCCCTAATCTGCCCTCCCTAACATCGCCGACACCTAACTTCAATTATTAACCCCTAATCTGCCGACCGGAGCTCACCGCTATTCTAATAAATGTATTAACCCCTAAAGCTAAGTCTAACCCTAACACTAACACCCCCCTAAATTAAATATAATTTTAATCTAACGAAATTAATTAACGCTTATTAAATAAATTATTCCTAATTAAAGCTAAATACTTACCTGTAAAATAAATCCTAATATAGCTACAATATAAATTATAATTATATTATAGCTATTTTAGGATTAATATTTATTTTACAGGTAACTTTGTATTTATTTTAACCAGGTACAATAGCTAAATTAGTTAAAATAATTACAAATTTACCTGTAAAAGAAATCCTAATATAGCTACAATATAAATTATAATTATATTATAGCTATTTTAGGATTAATATTTATTTTACAGGTAACTTTGTATTTATTTTAACCAGGTACAATAGTTAAATTAGTTAAAATAATTACAAATTTACCTGTAAAAGAAATCCTAACCTAAGTTACAATTAAACCTAACACTATACTATCAATAAATTAATTAAATAAACTACCTACAATTAACCTAACACTACACTATCAATAAATTAATTAAATACAATTCCTACAAATAAATACAATTAAATAAACTTGCTAAAGTACAAAAAATAAAAAAGAACTAAGTTACAAAAAAAAAAAAAATATTTACAAACATAAGAAAAATATTACAACAATTTTAAACTAATTACACCTACTCTAAGCCCCCTAATAAAATAACAAAGCCCCCCAAAATAAAAAAATGCCCTACCCTATTCTAAATAACTAAAGTTCAAAGCTCTTTTACCTTACCAGCCCTGAACAGGGCCCTTTGCGGGGCATGCCCCAAGAAATACAGCTCTTTTGCCTGTAAAAAAAACATACAATACCCCCCCCCAACATTACAACCCACCACCCACATACCCCTAATCTAACCCAAACCCCCCTTAAATAAACCTAACACTAAGCCCCTGAAGATCTTCCTACCTTATCTTCACCATACCAGGTTCACCGATCCGTCCTGAAGAGCTCCTCCGATGTCCTGATCCAAGCCCAAGCGGGGGGCTGAAGAGGTCCATGATCCGGATGAAGTCTTCATCCAAGCGGGAGCTGAAGAGGTCCATGATCCGGATGAAGTCTTCTATCAACGGCATCTTCAATCTTCTTTCTTCCGGATCCATCTTGCAGACCTCCGACGCGGAACATCCTGCTGGCCCGACGGACTAACGACGAATGACGGTTCCTTTAAGGGACGTCATCCAAGATGGCATCCCTCGAATTCCGATTGGCTGATAGGATTCTATCAGCCAATCGGAATTAAGGTAGGAATATTCTGATTGGCTGATGGAATCAGCCAATCAGATTCAAGTTCAATCCGATTGGCTGATTCAATCAGCCAATCAGATTGAGCTTGCAATCTATTGTTCCGATCAGCCAATAGAATGCGAGCTCAATCTGATTGGCTGATTGGATCAGCCAATCGGATTGAACTTGATTCTGATTGGCTGATTCCATCAGCCAATCAGAATATTCCTACCTTAATTCCTATTGGCTGATAGAATCCTATCAGCCAATCGGAATTCGAGGGACGCCATCTTGGATGACGTCCCTTAAAGGAACCGTCATTCGCCGTTAGTCCGTCGGGCCAGCAGGATGTTCCGCGTCGGAGGTCTGCAAGATGGATCCGGAAGAAAGAAGATTGAAGATGCCGTTGATAGAAGACTTCATCCGGATCATGGACCTCTTCAGCTCCCGCTTGGATAAAGACTTCATCCGGATCATGGACCTCTTCAGCCCCCCGCTTGGGCTTGGTTCAGGACATCGGAGGAGCTCTTCAGGACGGATCGGTAAACCTGGTATGGTGAAGATAAGGTAGGAAGATCTTCAGGGGCTTAGTGTTAGGTTTATTTATGGGGGGTTTGGGTTAGATTAGGGGTATGTGGGTGGTGTGTTGTAATGTTGGGGGGGGGTATTGTATGTTTTTTTTTTACAGGCAAAAGAGCTGTATTTCTTGGGTCATGCCCCACAAAGGGCCCTGTTCAGGGCTGGTAAGGTAAAAGAGCTTTGAACTTTAGTTATTTAGAATAGGGTAGGGCATTTTTTTATTTTCGGGGGCTTTGTTATTTTATTAGGGGGCTTAGAGTAGGTGTAATTAGTTTAAAATTGTTGTAATATTTTTCTTATGTTTGTAAATATTTTTTTATTTTTTGTAACTTAGTTCTTTTTTATTTTTTGTACTTTAGCAAGTTTATTTAATTGTATTTATTTGTAGGAATTGTATTTAATTAATTTATTGATAGTGTAGTGTTAGGTTAATTGTAGGTAGTTTATATAATTAATTTATTGATAGTATAGTGTTAGGTTTAATTGTAACTTAGGTTAGGATTTCTTTTACAGGTAAATTTGTAATTATTTTAACTAATTTAGCTATTGTACCTGGTTAAAATAAATACAAAGTTACCTGTAAAATAAATATTAATCCTAAAATAGCTATAATATAATTATAATTTATATTGTAGCTATATTAGGATTTATTTTACAGGTAAGTATTTAACTTTAATTAGGAATAGTTTATTTAATAAGAGTTAATTAATTTCGTTAGATTAAAATTATATTTAATTTAGGGCGGTGTTAGTGTTAGGGTTAGACTTAGCTTTAGGGGTTAATACATTTATTAGAATAGCGGTGAGATTAGGGGTTAATAATTGAAGTTAGGTGTCGGCGATGTTAGGGAGGGCAGATTAGGGGTTAATACTATTTATTATAGGGTTAGTGAGGCGGATTAGGGGTTAATAACTTTATTATAGTAGCTCTCAGGTCCGGTCGGCAGATTAGGGGTTAATAAGTGTAGGCAGGTGGAGGCGACGTTGTGGGGGGCAGATTAGGGGTTAATAAATATAATACAGGGGTCAGCGGTGTTAGGGGCAGCAGATTAGGGGTACATAAGGATAACGTAGGTGGCGGCGCTTTGCGGTCGGCAGATTAGGGGTTAATAAGTGTAGGTAGGTGGAGGCGACATTGTGGAGGGCAGGTTAGGGGTTAATAAATATAATACAGGGGTCGGCAGTGTTAGGGGCAGCAGATTAGGGGTACATAAGGATAACGTAGGTGGCGGTTGGCAGATTAGGGGTTAAAAAAAATTATTCAAGTGTCGGCGATGTGGGGGGACCTCGGTTTAGGGGTACATAGGTAGTTTATGGGTGTTAGTGTACTTTAGAGCACAGTAGTTAAGAGCTTTATAAACCGGCGTTAGCCAGAAAGCTCTTAACTACTGACTTTTTTCCTGCGGCTGGAGTTTTGTCGTTAGATGTCTAACGCTCACTTCAGAAACGACTCTAAATACCGGAGTTAGAAAGATCCCATTGAAAAGATAGGATACGCAATTGACGTAAGGGGATCTGCGGTATGGAAAAGTCGCGGCTGAAAAGTGAGCGTTAGATCCTATTTTGAGTGACTCCAAATACCGGCGGTAGCCTAAAACCAGCGTTAGGAGCCTCTAACGCTGGTTTTCACGGCTAACGCCAAACTCTAAATCTAGGCCTTAGACTTTGATGATATTTTATTCCCAACCATCCTGGATCCTGTGGGATTGTCACAAATTGTGAGGTTCGGCCCTCTTCCTGTTTGCAGCTTCTCGGTCAGGGCAAATGTCCCAGTTTTCACAGGACTTCTCCAGCTCTATCCAGGACACACCCTCTACTGCCCAGGATACAACTCTGTCTTACCCACATCCCAAATCTGCCTTCCTCACCATTGCCCCACTTACACAATGCTGGCAGATGTGTAGCATTTTAATACTCTGGAAGTATTGGGCGACCAACCTAATCTGTGCATACAGGTACATAGGGTTGCCAGGTGTTCTGTATTCAACTGGACAGTCCAGTGGTTTATCAAGCTGTCCAGTAAAATATTAACAAAAATGCTGGACACCTTATGTCCATTTTTATTTTTATATTTTATTTTTTTAAAGAACCTGAACAGCCAAGGGGTAAAATGACTGAACAGTTGTGAAAATAATACACGTGGGATCAGGATTGAGTGTTAAGATATACTTTTTTTTTGGGGGGGGGGCATTGTGTGACACTCCCTACTATAGTGCTCAGTCATCTACAGATTGTCCAGTATTTTTCTGGAGCACAGCTGGCAACCCTATAGGCACAAGAAGTATAAATCTCATCCTGTTTGAAATATTGTTGTACAATGTTTGGTCTCCGGAATACAAAGCTTGAATATCAAAGACTACAGAACCAGGCTGTGTAATGTATCTTTATTTTGTGTATGTGATGGAAGGAATGCACACCAAGAAAAATATCTACTCTTTACTGCACAATACATTAGTGTCAGGACTGGCAATATGTTAGCCAGAGGCTTGCGCTGTCATTACTGCATTAATAGATTGTCTAGAAGCGCAAGGCATTGTTATTAATCTCCTTTTGCTATTTTAGTCTCACTGTAAACCAATGACATTAGGCTGCCATTAAATAAAAAAAGATTTTCATGTCACTTTTGGTATTGTCAAATACAAACCCAATACAGAGTCTGACAGTAAACTCAACCCAGCTCATGATGGATAACTTTAAAAACAATTAAGGATAATGAAAAATAAAAACACATAAACAGATTATTTAGATGATATGTGATACTAAACACAGCCATGTTACATAAACCATATTGTATACTTTATATATTTTATTTATTTTACTATATATTATCTATTAGGGAAATATATCACAGCGTAACATTTCTAACGCCTAGATTACGAGTTTTGCGTTAACAGGGGTGCGGTGGAAACGAGCAGTTTATGCTCACCGCTCACCTACAGACAGCGCTGGTATTACGGGTTTTTACAAACCCGGCGTTATCAGCAGAAAATTGAGCGGAGAGCAAAATTTAGCTCCACATCTCACCTCAATACCAGCGCTGCTTACGGTAGCGGTGAGCTGGCAAAATGTGCTTGTGCACAATTTCCCTATAGGAATCAGTGGGGGAGAGCCGGCTGAAAAAAAACCTAACACCAGCAAAAAAGCAGCTTAAAGCTCCTAACGCAGCCCCATTGATTCCTATGGGGAAATAAAAGTTATGTCTACACCTAACACTCTAACATGAACCCCGAGTCTTAACACCCCTAATATTATACTTATTAACTCCTAATCTGCCGCCCCCGACATCGCCAACACCAAAATTATATTATTAACCCCTAATCTGCCGCTCCCGACACCGCCGCCACCTACATTATACTTATTAACCCCTAATCTGCTGCCCCCAACATCGCCGACACCTACATTATTTTTATTAACCCTGAATCTGCCGCCCCCAATGTCGCTGCCACCTACCTACACTTATTGACCCCTAATCTGCTGCCCCCAACGTCACCGCCACTATATTAAAGTTCTTAACCCCTAAAACTAAGTCTAACCCTAACACCCCCTAAATTAAATATAATTAAAATAAATCTAAATAAAATAACTACAATTAACTAAATTATTCCTATTTAAAACTAAATACTTACCTATAAAATAAACCCTAAGCTAGCTACAATATAACTAATGGTTACATTGTAGCTAGCTTAGGGTTTATTTTTATTTTACAGGCAACTTTGTATTCATTTTAACTAGTTACAATAGTTATTAAATAGTTATTAACTATTTAATAACTACCTAGCTAAAATAAATACACTATAATTAAATTAATTCCCAAAATTAACTACAATTAAATTAAATTAAATACAATTATCTAAAGTACGAAAAAAACCCCCACTAAATTACAGAAAATAATAAAATAATCACAAGTTTTTTAAACTAATTACACCTAATCTAACCCCCCTAATAAAATAAAAAAGCCCCCCAAAATAATAAAAAGCCCTTCCCTATACTAAATTACCAATAGCCCTTAAAAGGGCCTTTTGCCGAGCATTGCCCCAAAGTAATCAGCTCTTTTATCTGTAAAAAAAGTACAATACCCCCCCAACATTAAAACCCACCACCCACACACCCAACCCTACTCTAGAACCCACGCAATCCCCCCTTAATAAAACCTAACACTAACCCCTTGAAGATCCCCCTACCTTGAGAAGTCTTCACCCAACCAGGCCGAAGTCCTTAACGAAGCCTGACGAAGTGGTCCTCTAGACGGGCAGAAGTCTTCATCCAAGCTGGGAAGAAGAGGTCCTCCAGACGGGCAGAAGTCTTCATCCAGACAGCATCTTCTATCTTCATCCATCCGGCGCAGAGCAGGTCCATCTTCAAGACATCCAACTTGGAGCATCCTCTTCTTTCGACGTTTTCTTACTAAATGACGGTCCCTTCAATTCTGATTGGCTGATAGAATTCCATCAGCCAATCAGAATTAAGGTAGAAAAAATCCTATTGGCTGATGCAATCAGCTAATAGGATTGAGCTTGCATTCTATTGGCTGATTGGAACAGCCAATAGAATGCCAGCTCAATCCTATTGGCTGATTGGATCAGCCAATAGGATTGAACTTCAATCCTATTGGCAGATTGCATCAGCCAATAGGATTTTTTCTACCTTAATTACGATTGGCAGATAGAATTCTATCAGCCAATCGGAATTGAAGGGACGCCATCTTGGATGACATCACTTAAAGGAACCGTCATTTAGTAAGAAGACGTCGAAAGAAGAGGATGTTCCGCGTCGGATGTCTTGAAGATGGACCCGCTCCGCCCGGATGGATGAAGATAGAAGATGCCATCTGGATGAAGACTTCTACCCGTCTGGAGGACCTTTTCTTCCCGGCTTGGATGAAGACTTTTGCCCGTCTGGAGGACCACTTCGCTCGGCTTCATTGAGGACTTCGGCCCAGTTGGGTGAAGACTTCTCAAGTTAGGGTGATTCAAGGGGTTAGTGTTAGGTTTTATTAAGGGGGGATTGGGTGGGTTTTAGAGGAGGGTTTGGTGTGTGGGTGGTGGGTTTTAATGTTGGGGGGGTATTGTACTTTTTTTTTACAGGTAAAAGAGCTGATTACTTTGGGGCAATGCCCTGCAAAAGGCCCTTTTAAGGGCTATTTGTAATTTAGTATAGGGTAGGGCTTTTTATTATTTTGGGGGCTTTTTTATTTTATTAGGGGGGTTAGATTAGGTGTAATTAGTTTAAAAAACTTGTAATTATTTTATTATTTTCTGTAATTTAGTGTTTGGATTTTTTCGTACTTTAGATAATTAGATTTAATTGTAGTTAATTTAGGGAATTAATTTAATTATAGTGTAGTGTTAGGTGTAATTGTAACTTAGGTTAGGTTTTATTTTACAGGTAAATTTGTATTTATTTTAGCTAGGTAGTTATTAAATAGTTAATAACTATTGTACCTAGTTAAAATAAATACAAAGTTGCCTGTAAAATAAAAATAAATCCTAAGCTAGCTACAATGTAACTATTAGTTATATTGTAGCTAGCTTAGGGTTTATTTTATAGGTAAGTATTTAGTTTTAAATAGGAATAATTTAGTTAATTGTAGTTATTTTATTTAGATTCATTTAAATTATATTTAAATTAGGGAGTGTTAGGGTTAGGGTTAGACTTAGATTTAGGGGTTAATACATTTAATATAGTTGTGGCGACGTTGGGGGCGGCAGATTAGGGGTAATAAATGTAGGTAGGTGTCAGCGATGTTAGGGACGGCAGATTAGGGGTTAACAAGAATTTAACTAGTGTTGCGGGAATGCGGCGGTTTATGGGTTAATATATTTTTTTAGAGTGGTGGCGATGTCCGGTTCGGCAGATTAGGGGTTAAAATTTTTATTTTAGTGTTTGCAATGTGGGGGGGGGGCTCGGTTTAGGGGTTAATAGGTAGTTAATGGGTATTAGTGTACTTTTTAGCACTTTAGTTAAGAGTTTTATGCTACGGCGTTAGCTCATAAAACTCTTAACTACTGACTTTAAAATGTGGTACCAGTCTTGACAGGAGAGGGTCTACCGCTCACTTTTTGGAAGACTCGTAATACCGGCATTAGTCAAATTCCATTGAAAAAATAGGATACACAATTGACGTAAGTGGATTTGTGGTATTTTTGAGTCTGGCCAAAAAAGTGAGCGGTGAGCCTGTCATTTCAAGATTCGTAATACCAGCGGGCGTTAAAAAGCAGCGTTGGGACCTCTCAATGCTACTTTTTAAGGCTAAAGCAAGACTTGTAATCTAGGTGTAAGAATACCTTTAGGGCTAGATTACAAGTGGAGCGCTAAATATCGTTAATGTGCGCTGGTATTACAAGTTGACAGCAATGCAAACGCGACACATGTTTGCATTGCACTCACGAGAGCGTGCTTCCCTAGGCTCCAATGGGAGCCTTGTTCTGATGCTGTCAGAGACAACACAGAACCTAAGCACAGGGAAGGGGGTAAGTAGCGCATCAATGTCAACAATATGTGTATAATCATATACATATATATTTACTGAGAACACACAGTTCCCAAAGACCGCAATGTAAAAGCACTTTTCAGTGCAGATTTTTATCTAACGTACCCCACTCCCACCAACCTTACCCCCAAAATACTGCCTAGTGCAGTTATTTCATTAAAAAATAAAAATGCTACAATTTGGGGGCATTTGGGGCACATTTATAAAATTAACCAGAGATCTGATCTTTGGTTAATTTTATAAGTGCTAATTGCTACTGCAAGCTTGCGGAAGCAATAACTAGCCACTTGTAATGGCTGGTTACTTATAGCGCCTGCAAACGGGCAAATTTGCCCATTTGCGGGCACGCTATAAATTAGAGCCCCACTTGTAATCTAGACCTTAATAATTTAGTTTCACAAAGTTGACCACAAAAGCAAACACTGGCCAGATAAAAATGTCAAGCTCACAATAACCTGTATAAAGTTACAATAATTTAGCATATTCAGCAGCACTATAAGCATTAGCTGCATGTTGAGACATAAAAAGGTAGTGAGTGATTTGTAAAATGATGTAGATCATCTTGAGTAATCCCAGTGCACTGGACAGGTGGGCGCATGAGCTTGCATGCTAAAGATAGTATTCTGGGAGCAGATATATAAAAACAATACCAAATTTAAATTTAAACTTTTATGATTCAGATGGTGCAGCCATAAGGGCTAAACTCCTATTTGTGAATTTCACCCCATTAACCATAACAAAATAAACCTAAACTTTACAAATAAAGACAGACATGCAGAGCTGGGTGAAAGACAATGTTTTTGTCGTGTTTATTTATTTAAATAATCAAATCAACTAGGACTTTCTCAAAGTCACTTCAATAGATGTTGCAGCATATGAGGCCATTTCAAACCCCATACAGCTAGAGGTCAGGGCCCAGTTTTAGGCATGGGCGGATCCTGCTGAGGTTGCGTTCCCAACAGTTAGTACCCTTAAAGGACCAGTCAACACATTAGATTTGCATAACCAACAAATGCAAGATAACAAGACAATGCAATAGCACTTAGTCTGAACTTCAACTGAGTAGTAGATATTTTTATAACAAATTTCAAAGTTATGTATATTTCCACTCCCCTTGTACCATGTGATAGCAATCAGCCAATCACAAATGCATATACGTATAGTCTGTGAATTCTTGCACATGCTCAGTAGGATCTGGTGACTCAAAAATTGTAAATATAAAAGACTGTGCACATTTTTTTTAATGGAAGTAAATTGGAAAGTTGTTTAATATTACATGCTGTATCTGAATCATGAAAATGTAATTTAACCTGAGTGTCCCTTTAAGGGTTCTTCAGCCAGCACAATACGACATGGGGACATCAACCTGTCCATTAGCTCAACTGTCACCCCTGCAGACCCTGTATTCGAACATTGGGCTATGACCTCCCGTTGCTAGGAGATAAACAAGCATAGCAACTCCAACCTCTAAGGCACTTAGGTAATAAGCTATACAGCACACTACTCCCAACTAACCATATCCCTGCATGCTGCCAGGCCAGCAACCCTATGGGAGACATCCGCCTCTATTGCTGCCACCAACCAAACAACACCTCCTTTGTTCATTGGGTTGTTGGTCTTTTTTTTTTTAAAGAGAGGAGGGAGGGTCAAACTTCTCCATGGCAATCCAGTAAGAAAAAGGGGAAGAGAGGCCTACTCCCTTCACTTAAAGGGATATGATTCAGATAGAGCATGTGATTTTAAACAACTGTCTAATTTTCTTTTACTATGAATTTTTCTTTGTTCTCTTGCTATTTATGTTGAAAAGCAGGGACCTGTGCAAAGAAGCCAGCCCATTTCTGAAGCACTATATGGCAGCAGTTTTGCAAAGAATTTTATCTATCTGCAAGAGCACTAGATGGCAGCACTATTTCCTGCCATGTATTGCTCCAGACGTCTACTTAGGTATCTCTTCAACAATGAATATCATGGGGACAAAGCAAATTTGATAGCAGAAGTAAATTGGAAACTTTTTTTTAAATTGAATCACAAATTAATTTTTTGGGTTTCATATCCCTTTAAATAGGATAAGTACATCCCCTCCCACTAACCGGCAACAATGTTCCAACAAAGGGAACAATCCAGAGTTTCATGTAAATTTGGGTAAAAAAAAATAATTTTTTTTTATAGATTTTTATTGAGGTTATTATATAGTACAAAGATTAGACACATATGCAATATGTCTGTTCAATGACAGGTTCACTGTGATTAAGGCATTGAAACAAAGTACATGGACTAGTAATACAATTGACTAATAATACTATAATAACACAGTAATTATAATAATAAACAATCAAAGCTGGAACCTCTTTTTTGAGTAATACAATACAATATAATATGATATAATATAAGTCCCTCTCATGCCACCTTGGGCCCAAGGACCCCAATATGCTTTAATTATCTTTAGAGGGGATATGATAACCAGAAGCATTGGATTTAAGAGCTTTAACTCAATTTATAGGTAATATTGAAAGTTGTGAAAGTGCAGCATAGGCTAGATAAGCCGCATAGTTAAAGGGACAGTTCACCCAAAAATGTTCTCCCCTTTAAATTATTCCCAATGATCCTTTTAACCTGCTAGAGTGTATTAAATTGGTTACAAGTAGCTCCTTTACTCCTATTTCAGTATTTGAAATAGCTGATTTAGCCTGTGGCATCGCCACTTACACTGAACAAATTAATACTGGAGTATAGGCTATTGAATAGCCTAAGTATACACAGCCAGCAGAAGAGATTACACTCTCAGTGGGATGCAGGATAGTTAAGTAATACAATTATCATTTTCAATTGTTCTCTCTATGTATTGAGCTTTGGTGTTCCAGCCAAATAAAAGATAAGGAAGCAAGTCTGTTTACACAAACTTAGAACATAATGAGATCTGATATCACCTTTAAGTTCAACCCATTGTAATAGGCTGTGGTTTGAAAGCACAAAATCAGCTACTTCATATACACAAATAAGCATGAAAATGGAATTTCTCAAATATTTTATATTCTTCAGTTGGTATAACAAGTCATTTAAAATACATTAATGGAAAAACAATTTTACAGTGTACTGTCCCTTTAACCCTCCTAGTCTAGGAGGTTTATTATGGAGGAGGGGGGGGGAGGTGGTTATAAAAGTGTGATAGGCAGCATATACAACAGAAGTGTAGGTCTGGCCTGCACTAGACGTATATCACATACTATGAAATAAGGCTGCGCAGCTCAATGTAACAGTGGCCATAACAACAGATTATGAGTTTTACATATAGTACCACACACAAAAAGTGGGGAGTTTAACACATGTGCTCTGCGTATTCCTCTTCTATAATATCAAACCATCTATTGTAACACATCAAATTTAAGTAATACACACAGATCCAAAGCTGTTTTGTAAAGGTCTAGACACATATCCTACTCTAGTTGAGAAGTCTTATGTGTAATGGTTAGTGATGTCGCGAACTTAAAAATTTCGGTTTGCGAACGGCGGACTCGAACTTCCGCTATTGTTCGCGAACCGGTGAACCGCGCAAACCGCCATTGACTTCAATAGGCAGGCGAACTTTAAAACCCACAAGGACTCTTTCTGGCCACAATAGTGATGGAAAAGTTGTTTCAAGTGGACTAACACCTGGACTGTGGCATGCTGGAGGGGGATCCATGTCAAAACTCCCATGGAAAATTACATAGTTGATGCAGAGTCTGCTTTTAACCCATAAAGGGCCTAAATCACCTAACATTCCTAAATTGTTTGCAATAACGTGCTTTAAAACATCAGTTATGGTGTCGTATCGATCAGGTAGTGTAAGGGTTACGCCCGCTTCACAGTGACAGACCAAACTCCAAGTGTAACGCACCGCAAACAACCGCAAACAGTCCATTTCCACAACCACGAGATAAATAGATTTGATAGATAGATACATAGATTACATAGCTCAATCGATGCAATATACATATGATCGATACAAATTACATAGATCAATAGATGCAATATACATTTGATAGATACGAAAGACATAGATCAATAGATGCAATATCCATTTGAGAGATACGAATGTTATCAATCCAAAGATGCAATATACATTTGATAGATACGAATTACATCAATGAAAAGATGCAATATACATTCTATAGATACGAATTACATCGATCAATAGATGCAATATATATTTGATAGATAATTTTGATAGATAGATTTGATAGATAAATAGATAGATTTGAAAGATATATAATTTCCCTGACAGAGAATAACAATAAGACATGCGGTCTGGGACCCGCGGTGTGGTAAGTAGTACTATTCTTAGCAGTTTACTACTACCTGTTACTCCCCCTATCGGGGGAGGTCTATATGGCCTGCATTTTTGGAACAGGGAGATGGAAGAAGATGATTGGTCTGTCCTCCTACTTCAAATTTGTCCTAAACACAAGTGGCTGTCTCAAAACAGTCCGGACACAAGATAGATAGATAGATAGATAGGATAGATAGATATACATAGATTGATAGTTAGATAGAATCGATAGAAGATAAATAGATAGATTTGTTAGATATATAATTACCCTGACAAAGTATAATAATTAAACATGCGGTCTGGGACCCATGGTAACTAGGTTGTGTTAAGTAGTACTATTCTTAGCACTTTCATCCCTGTAACTCCTCCTATCGGGGGAGGTCTATATGGCCTGCATGATTACCATGACAAAGTATAACAACAAGACACGCGGTCTGAGACCCATGGTAACTAGGTTGTGTTAAGTAAAACTTTTCTTAGCAGTTTAATCCCTCTTACTCCCCCTTTCGGTGGAGGTCTATATGGCCTGCATGATTACCCTGACAAAGTATAACAACACAACATGCAGTGTGGGACCCATGGTAACTAGGTTGTGTTAAGTAGTACTATTCTTAGAACTTTAATCCCTGTTACTCCCCCTATCAAGGGAGGTCTATATGGCCTGCATGATTACCCTGACAAAGTATAATTGCAAACATGCGGTCTGGGACCCATGGTAACTAGGTTGTGTTAAGTAGTACTATTCTTAGCACTTTTTAGCACAAGTTTTTTTTTTAAATTTTAAAATAATGTTAAGCAGATATGAGTCGTGGCTGCTAGGTAGGGCAGCAATTAACCACAGTATGCTTGCTGTGTAAGTCAGAAACACACAGGCCTGTTAGAAAATGAAATTAGATTACACTAGCAAAATGATTTAAAAGTTTTTATTTTAAATTTAAAATAATGTTAACCAGATATGAGTGGTGGCTGGCTGCTAGGTAGGGCAGCAATTAACCACAGTATGCTCTGTAAGTCAGAAACACACAGGCCTGATAGAAAATAAAATTAGATTACACTAGCAAAATGATTTAAAGTTTTTTTTTTTTTAAATTTACAAAAAATGTTAAGCACATATGAGTCGTGGCTGCTAAGTAGTGCAGCAATTAAACACAGTATGCTCTGTAAGTCAGAGACACACAGGCCACACACAGGCCTGATAGAAAATGAAATTAGATTACACTAGCAAAATGATTGACTTTTTTTTTTACTTTTAAATACTGTTAAGCAGATATGAGTGGTGGCTGGCTGCTGATAGGACAGCAATTAACCACAGTATGCTGCGTAAGCCAGAAACACACAGGCCTGATAGAAAATGAAATTAGATTACACTAGCAAAATGATTTAAATGTTTTTTTTTGAAAATTTTAAAATAATGTTAAGCAGATATGAGTCGTGGCTGCTAGGTAGGGCAGCAATTTACCACAGTATGCTTGCTGTGTAAGTCAGAAACACACAGGCCTGTTAGAAAATTAAATAAGATTACACTAGCAAAATGATTTAAAAGTTTTTATTTTAAATTTAAAATAATGTTAAGCATATATGAGTGGTATGAGTGGTGGCTGGCTGCTAGGTAGGGCAGCAATTAACCACAGTATGCTCTGTAAGTCAGAAACACACAGGCCTGATAGAAAATAAAATTAGATTACACTAGCAAAATGATTTAATTTTTTTTTTTTATTTAAAAAAATGTTAAGCACATATGATATGAGTCGTGGCTGCTAGCCTAGGTAGGGCAGCAATGAACCACAGTATGCTCTGTAAGTCAGAAACACACAGGCCTGATAGAAAATAAAATTAGATTACACTAGCAAAATGATTTAAAGTTTTTTTTTTTTTTTATTTAAAAAAATGTTAAGCACATATGAATCGTGGCTGCTAGCCTAGGTAGGGCAGCAATTAACCACAGTATGCTCTGTAAGTCAGAAACACACAGGCCTGATAGAAAATGAAATTAGATTACACTAGCAAAATGATTTAAAAGTTTTTTTTAAAAATTAAAATAATGTTAAGCAGATATGAGTGGTGGCTGGCACAGAGCAATGAACCACAGTATATGCTGTAAGAGCCTGAGAGACACAGGCCTGATAGAAAATGAAAGTAAATTACACTAGCAAAATAATTTCAATTTTTTGTTGGTTAAATTTAAACTAATGTTAAGCAGATATCAGTGGTGGCACTAATCACAGTATATACTGTGAGCCTCACACACAGTCTGAAAGCCAGGCAAATGCAAATAAAAATACAAATAAAAAAAACAAAAAACACTGAAGTTATAGCCCTAAAAAGGGCTTTTTGGGGTGCTGTCTTTGCAGCAGGGATGAGATGAGTCCTTCAGGACTGTAGTGGACACTAAATACACTAGCCTAGCTATCTATTTCCCTATTATGTCAGCTGCAGCAGCACTAAAGCTCCCCTCACTAAGAAAGCAAGATCGTAATGAGTCTAAAATGGCTGCTGCCAAGGAGATGGGAGGGTCTGTGAGGGAGTGTCTGCTGCTGATTGGCTCAAATGTGTCAGAAGGCTGTGACATACAGGGTCAAACTTTCCTCAATGATGACACATAGGGACGGATCGAACATCGCATATGTTCGCCCGCAGCGGCGAACGCGAACAAGCTATGTTCGCAGTGAACCGTTCGCGGACGAACAGTTCGGGACATCACTAGTAATGGGTTGATAAAGTTTTAGGTTGATAAACATTGACATGGTAGTGTACAAATAACCTAAGGATCAGTAGCATCCCAGTAATTTATCATATTACAAAGTGGTAATAAAGAGTATGAATACATAGTTCCTGAATAAATTAAATACCACAGCCTTGTATCTATTTTATGCTTGGCGACCCTACCGTGTGGGCATGGGCCCTATACCCCACGGCAAGGTAAATTTTAATATTAAGTATATATGATACATACAGCTTACAGTGCCCCCTGTTGTTCAACCAAAATATAGGGCTTATAAAAGAAAAAGGAGACCTATTGCATACACATTTGGTAGCTATTCAGTATCAGGAACCTATTAGCAAGAGTAACAATTATTGGTCTTATAGCCCTCAAGATAAACTGGAATACAACAGAATCTATTTTATGCTGAACAACAGGGCTTTAGCTGTGTAGATTTCCTCTAGGACACACACTTATTTAACTAATCTTCTTCACAGGGAACTTATATATTGGTAGACAGGTTTTGTTAGAGAACAAGTTGTTCACTAAAATACTTATAAACTAAGCCATATATTTCCAAGATTTATATAGGAGCAAGTACAACTATAAATAAATTACTTTTATAGATAAATAGTGAGGGCACGTAAGGTAGAAGAAGAGTTGTTTTTTTTACCCTGATCACCCTATGATAAAGATCACAATATATTTACCAGGGAGTGAGTTAGATACTAAAAGGGTTTATTTGTGTTGTGTTGCAAGCAATAGGCCTCTCTGCATTTTAAAGAATGTATGCACATAGAGCCTAGAACAAATAACTACAGTTTCAATAACGTTAATGCCATTAATGCATGACTCTGCTATGCAAGGTATAATGTCAAATAAAACGGTATGTAATAACTAGCAGCAAACAGAAAATTTCATGAACACTGTGTAATTTACACCTTTAATACTAGTGGTTGCTAAGGGAAGAACTATGATAGGGTTCACATGCGTATCAGTCTATTCCCGTACTATATTATAGCAATAGTTCTAGGACACATTAGAAAACTATTGTATTTCACCCATTCTAACTTTCTCAAATGGATAACCAGTGTTCAGCTGGTATAGTCCTCCAGGATCCCACTGAAAGGATGACCAGTCTGCACAGAAAATGTTAGGGGACCTGAAGAGAGGGGAAGTGCAAGGAATTTGTAGCCGTCTGCCATCCAAACTTTGGGCCAAGCTCCTAATGTATTTCTCCTGGGGCGTTGTCATGTATGGCCAGTATTCTGTAGAAGTGCGTCTACTCTTCCATGAAGGAGCCGCATTTCTCTCTAGAATGCACCTCAGACTTTCATCCTTATCTGAGTCTTCCAAGACCCCACATAGCATAGAAGTAAATGTCAGGTTGGAAGGGGTAGACGGAGAGTGCTGTGTCCCCCAAGCACCCCCAACAACACATTCTGCAAGGGAAGCTGTGGGAAAGGTTGGCTGTGTAATGGGTTACGTGTCATTGTAGCGAAATGCTGCATGCAGCTCGTCTTCCAGGGCACAATGATGGTCCTGGAGTAGGCTTCATAGCTTATTAAAGAAATCAATAGTCCCCTCCATCATAGCACTATTTGGTGTAGGTGTTACCCAGTGAGTGAGGACCCTGAGCCAAGTGGGCACCCCAGATGGGTGAACTGTTGTTAAGCCGTTTCAAGGCGTTTGTGCTGTCTTTTTGGCTCTTTATAGTAATAAGGGATTTGAAGTCGTTTTAACTTCACCTGGCAACCAAGATAGCCGCCGGCTTCTCTTTATCGCTGTTCTGTCTCCACATGCTTCAAGCTCCTTAAAGGCGTGCAGTACCCCTCTGCTTCTAGGACTAGATATCCAGGATAAGATTGACAGGCAGATTTAGGAGTCTTAGGCTGTCTTTTATGGGAGGTGAGCGGTGTTAGATGAAAGTTAGGTCGGAGCTCACAAGATGTGCGACCGCTCACCTACCTGGCTTGCTCCGCCCCCTGCAAGGCCCTTAATTTTGTTTCAGGGTACAGGCTCCTTATACTACCACAATAAATCTTTGTCTACACTACTACTTTGCTTGCTTTGATGAGTGCAATCTCATATAGGCTGGGAAAATTACAGAATTTGTATAGCTCATAGCTGTATGGAAGTGTAGCTCACAGGAGATAAAGGTTCTGTGTATCATTGCTGTTCTAATCTGAGTGAACAATCAGAGAACTAAGTCTATCATGAAAGTGCGTCTTTGTTTTTGTTGAGGACTCAGTGTTGTTAGAAGGAACTTTTGAGTGTAAGGAAGTGATTTCATCATACTGCTGTATTTTATATATCTTTAAAGTGAATGTAAATTTTGATGCTAAAGTGCCCGGTTTTTAAAAATTTGATTAAAAACAGGGACACTTTAATTTATCAAAATTTGCATTTCACTTGTATTGTGAAAAACACCTTACCTTTTAATCTTGACAGCCACTCCAGCTTCCGTCGTATAGCCTCTTCCTGGGTCTAAAATGAGGAATCCGGCTTCCTCCAATCACGGCGTCGAATCAGACACTGATTCCCCCGGGGGGAAGCCGTGATTGGAGGATGACCCATCCATCATTTCTGACGTCAGAAATGGCTTGAGACGACCAGAGGAAGCTGGAGCTGCTGTCAAGATTAAAAGGTATTTTTTCATGAGTGAAATGTAAATTTGGATGAATTAAAGCTCCCCTGTTTTTAATCGAATTTTTAAAAACCGGCACTTTTGCATCAAAATTTACATTCACTTTAAGCATATTAGATGGGAGCTAGCTGAACACATCAAGTGAGCCAATGACAAGATGAATATATGTGCAACCCCATATCACAAGTTAGCTCTCAGAAGAGCATAAATAGGTATGCTTTTCAACAACGAATATCAGGAGAACAAAGCAAATTTGCTATAAGAAGTAAATTGGTAAGTTATTTAAAATTGTTTGTTCTGTGAATGATGAAAGTTTAATTTTGACTTTACTGTTCTTTTAATGTATGATGTAATTTTAAAAAATGATAACAATTAAAGCACATTTTATTTTTGTGATGTAAAATGAGTCTTGCAGCTCCTCCCTTGCACCAATGCCTCTTTTAATACATGCTAGTATCTAATTAGCCTTAGAAGCCGCTGCCCTGCATTGTGCACCCATCTTTAGCTTGTTATCTATTGCTACTCCCAAATCACTTTCCTCCTCTGTTTTGCTAAATCTAGTCCTATTTAAATTATAGGCTGTAGAACCTTACAATTTTCAGTATTAAATCTCATTTTCCATTTACCTGCCCATTCCTCTAATTTTTGTAGATCCCCTTGTAAAGCAAGACCTAATGACCTTACACAACTTTGTATCATCTGCAAAAATAGAAATGTTTCGATAGATAGATAGATAGATAGATAGATAGATAGATATAATTAGATGGACCTGTAATCTGCACTAACAAGAGGCTCGCTTGCATTAGTATTGTACATATTCTGTACATGACTATGTATAGACTGGCTGCTCCAATTGTTGTTCCTGCCCTGGGTCTCATTACTTCCTCTAAGCATTTATATTTTCAAAATATACAATTCACTGATTACTAATGTAAGGCACAGAACATGTTAATGGTACATGAAACCCATTTATGTTTCATGATTCAGACAGAGCAAGTGATTTTAAAAAACTTTCCAATTTACTTCAATCATCTAATTTGTTTTGTTCTCTAGTATTTTTTATTGAAAAGGATACATAGGTAGCCTCAGAAGTTGCTGATTGGTGACGGCAGATATATGTGTTATTGGCTCACCAAATATGTTCAATTAGTACCCAGTAGTGCATTGCTGCTTTTTCATAAAAAGATTCCAAGATAACGAAGCAAATTAGATAATAGAAATACATTTAAAAGTTGTTTAAAATTTGATTCTCTGGGGCCGATTTATCAACGGTCTGTCCGACATGATCCACTCAGCAGATCATGTCCGACAGACATCGCTGAATGCTGACAACATACACTGTCGGCATTTAGCATTGCACAAGCAGTTCTGGTGAACTACTTGCAGGCTCGGCGCTTGCACAAGGCAAACTAGGCAACCACCTAAGGGTGCCCCAGCAGTGAGGTGCAAATTGAAGAGCAGTGATTTATTTTTTTAAGAAAAAAAATAATAATATTTTTTTTTACATTTTTTTATACTTTATTAGTGGCGGACTTCCAGGGTCCCAAAGGTCACATAAACCATTTGATGTGGCCACCGGGCCCTGGAGATCCACCACTTGCAAGAGCCCAGGCCAGCACCGTTCCTAACTTCCAATTCTCTAAGGTGCCAGTGCCGGTATAAGCTCCTCCTCTTCCAACGTGCGTGCACACGCGGCGCTCCCTCTGTTACCCTGATAGTGACTACTCTGTCCCGCCATCCCGCTCTACACTGTGTGAGTGCACAGCAGACCTGTACTCATTAGTAAACTGGCCTGACCTGACCTGACCTGACCCGACCTGGTGACAGCTCTACTGCTGCGGCACTGCCCGGGCACGGCACATACTACTCCTGTCAATCTGTCATGGTTGAGGGAGCCCTGGATGCGTTACTGGTAACGGTAAGACATTTACTGTGGAATACTTACTTCTTTGAGCGCACTTGACTTCTGTCTATCAGTGTACACTGTTACACATGAGAACAGCACCATACTTCACCATAAGGGCAAACTTGGACACAGTAGATGCCTGGCTATTACACTGCTGGGGATTACAAATCAATAAGGGCTCAAGAGGGCGCAACACTTCTAGCATAGAAGTGGTGTGCCCACGTGTGCCCTTATTGTTCTAGGGATCACCATCAGGGCACACAGGCAAAACACTTCTGGGGACCACTGTTAGGCCGCACGTGGTTTTATATATATAGTTTATATAGTGTATATATATATATATATATATATATAGCTGGGGGTGTCAATCAACCCGATTGTATCTGATCGAGTTGATTGCTGTCTGCCGCTCAGATGTGGCGGACAAGTTTAGGAGCAGTGGTCTTAAGACCACTGTTTCTTAACTGCTTTTTCCCGGCGAGCCTGAAGGCTCACGCGGAAACAGGGGGATCAGGATCATTCGGCCCCTCTATCTGAATCATGAAAGAAAACGTTTCTTGTCCCTTTAAGGGTTAACCCTCTTCTAGAATGTATGTAGTAGCCACTTTGTTAAGATAATGGTAGGGGTGGGGTTATGTCATATCTTCAAAGTGGTTGCAGGATTTACAGCATCTCATTTCTTTTTGACCATGGTGCAAGTTTCCTTTGTCTTGCTTCAGGTTTGGTGAAGTTTTCATTCTTTCCATAGGGTCACTGTTATTGCCGCTGGTGGGAACTTGTTGAACTGGCATTGTAAGTTTAAAGGCCTTAAAGGACCATTAAATACAGCAGAATCACATCACCAACAAGTACATAATAAAAAAGACATTACAATAGCACTTACTCTGAATTTTAAATGAGCAGTAGATTTTTTTAGACAAATTTAAAAATGTACTTCAATTTGCCAACCCACTGTATCATGTGACAGACATCAACCAATCGCAGATTCATATCAGGGCTAAATTATTGCTACAAAGTGAGTCCAGATGGATATATGAGCTCAACACAGTGACTCCTAATGGCCTGAATATAAACAATGATTGGCACTGTTTTCTATAAGGACATTGTTGCTATAATGTTACATATCTATATTTCAGCATTGATAGATACACCTAGCTTATAATAAATAGGGATATATATCCTTCATCATATGGATCTCGGTACACCTAGCTTATAATACATAGGGATATATATCCTTCATCATATGGATCTCGGTACACCTAGCTTATAATAAATAGGAATATATATCCTTCATCATATGAATCTCGGTACACCTAGCTTATAATACATAGGGATATATATCCTTCATGATATGGATCTCGGTACACCTTGCTTATAATACATAGGGATATATATCCTTCATGATATGGATCTCGGTACACCTAGCTTATAATACATAGGGATATATATCCTTCATCATATGGATCTCGGTACACCTAGCTTATAATACATAGGGATATATATCCTTCATGATATGGATCTCGGTACACCTAGCTTATAATTCATAGGGATATACAGTATAACCTTTATCTAATAGATTTCGGTACACCTAGCTTATAATACATAGGGATATATATCCTTCATCATATGGATCTCGGTACACCTAGCTTATAATACATAGGGATATATATCCTTCATCATATGGATCTCGGTACACCTAGCTTATAATACATAGGGATATATATCCTTCATAATATGGATCTCGGTACACCTTGCTTATTATACATAGGGATATATATCCTTCATGAAATGGATCTTGGTACACCTAGCTTATAATACATAGGGATATATATCCCTCATGATATGGATCTCAGTTCAAGGAATTGCATCAGCCAATAGGATTTTTCCTACCTTAATTCTGATTGGCTGATATAATTCTATCAACCAATCGGAATATTCATTCCTCGGGTAGTCGTCGGTCTGGATGGATGCTCCGCATCTGATGTCTTCAAGATGGACCCGCTCCGGATGGATGAAGATAGAAGATGCCGCCTGGATGAAAACTTTTGCCCATCTGGAGGTCCTCTTCTGCCCGGATAGGATGAAGACTTCTGCCCCTCTGGAGGACCACTTCTGCCCGGTTGGGTGAAGGTAGGGTGATCTTCAAGGGGGGGAGTGTTAGGTTTTATTAAGGGGGGATTGGGTGGGTTTTAGAGTAGGGTTGGGTGTGTGGGTGGTGGGTTGTAATGTTCAGGGGGGTATTGTATTTTTTTTTTTTACAGGTAATAGAGCTGATTACTTTGGGGCAATGCCCTGCAAAAGGCCCTTTTAAGGGCTATTTGTAATTTAGTGTAGGGTAGGGATTTTTTTTATTTTGGAGGGCCTTTTTATTTTATTAGGGGGATTAGATTAGGTATAATTAGTTTATAAAACTTGTAATTATTTTATTATTTTCTGTAATTTAGTGTTTGTTTTTTTTGCAATTTAGTTAATTTTATTTAATTGTAATTAATTTATTTTAATTTAAGGAATTAATTTAATGATAGTGTAGTGTTAGGTGTAATTGTAACTTAGGTTAGGATTTATTTTACAGCTACTTTTGTATTTATTTTAGCTAGGTAGTTATTAAATAGTTAATAACTATTTAATAACTATTAGTTATATTGTAGCTATCTTGGGGTTTATTTTATAGGTAAGTATTTAGTTTTAAATAGGAATAATTTATTTAATGATAGGAATATTTATTTAGATTTATTTAAATTATATTTAAGTTAGGGGGTGTTAGGTTAGGGTTAGACTTAGGTTTAGGGGTTAATAAATTTAATATAGTGGCGGCGACGTTGGGGGCCGGAGATTAGGGGTTAATAAATTTAATGTAGGTGGCGGTGTAGGGGGGTCAGATTAGGGGTTAATAAATTTAATGTAGGTGGCGGCTGGGTCCGTGACCGGCGGTTTAGGGGTTAAACATTTAATTTAGTTGCGGTGGGGTCCTGGAGCACCGGTTTAGGGGTTAAACATTTTATTTCGTTGCAGCGGGGTCTCTGAGTGGGGGTTTAGGGGTTAATACATATAATGTAGGTGGCGGTGGGCTCCGGGAGCGGCAGTTTAGGGGTTAAACACTTTATTAGAGTTGTGGTGGGCTCTGGGAGCGGCGGTTTAGGGGTTAATAACTTTATTTAGTTGCGGTGGGCTCCGGGAGCAGCGGTATAGGGGGTAAACAGTTTAGTTTAGTGTGGCTGCTTAGTGACAGGGTACCCAGAAAGCTGCGAATAAGCCGAAGAGCAGCGAGATCGATGACTGTTAGATCGCACTATTTATATCATAGTGCACTTGTATTCACCTTGCATTTTGTCAATGATGATTGCTTTTCACTTGACATGGTTGGTCTGAAGAAGGGGCATTTTGGCTCCAAAACGTCACAGCAGTGAGTGCAGATCTTACTTTTATTATATATATATATACAAGGTAAGAAATTAGGATCCAGCACTCACTTTCCGGAAACAACTGCTGGGGTACACTTCAAATTGGGTGCATATGCAAATTTGAGTCAGGAAAGCACTATCGGTTTTAAAGCTGTCACTTTAATAAAGTGGTAAACGCTTTCGGGTCTCCCCATCCTCATATATATATATATATAATATACAGACCGCACTCGCTGGGTTTTAGACAAATGTCAGTATTTCTTTATTCTGGTGATGTTTCAAGGATAATTTCCCCTTCCTCAGACCAGACATTTCTGTGTGTATATATATATACACACTGTGAACTCTTGCGCATGATTAGTAGGAGCTAGTGCCTTGGTGTGCATATAAAAACACTGCACATTTTGATAATAGAATTACATTGGAATGTCTCGTAAAACTTGCTGTTTAATCTGAATTATGAAAGTTTAATTATAACTTTAATGTCCGGGTGTGCTTGCTGCAAGGCCACAACAATGTGGTCACTTATGGTTTGGAGTGTGTATTTCTGCATAGTAGATATGTGCGATTCGGTTTGGTTCAATTCGGAAATTCTGAAAATTCTGCAAATTTGGCAATTCGGATCGTACTGAATTTCCGAATTCCGAATTAGTTTGAATCGATTCATAAATTCGGGATGGCCATTGGATTACACTAGTATTGTACAGTATTTTAGGTTAACACCTAATATAATACCACCTAACACTTACCGAAATGCCGAATTTCCGAACCGAATCGAGCCGAATCGAACCGGATCCAGCCGAATTTCTTCGAATCCGAAATGAATCGATTCATAATTTTCCGAATTCGAATCGATCCGAACCAAACTTCGAAAAATTCAGAATCGATCCGAACCAAACCGAATTTTTTCGCCATGCACATGTCTAGTATGGAGACAAGAGTCTAGAAGGTGCATTAGTTGAGCCAATGGGGAGGACCTGAGTTTCAGCCCTATGACTTTTTCTTCCAATAAGTTTAGTTACATTTATTTGCCTTATCACGATGTTCAATAAAAGTCACTATGTCTGATCTTCCTCCAAAAGAGTGTGTTTTGTATTTTGTTTACAGATCAGGCTTTCTCTTTTCTTGTATTTGCTTAAAAAAAATGTTTTCAGTGTTGGTTACTCCCTATTACATCTACTATTCCCTGTGAGGTCCTCCATGCCAGAGAACTTCATCAATTTCTATGGGAGGAAGGTCCCAACACGCCATGACTTCTAGGCTCTGTGAGTTTTAGAGAACTAGGCCCTAAGTTTCCACAAAGGATACCACATGAAGGAAGTAAATTTGATAACTGATAATGGATGTAAACTGTAATAACATTTTTTTATTATGAAAATGTCTTTTTGTCTTCTATTTCTGTTTGAAAAAATAAAACGCAAACGCTAACAGTGTGGGGGCAGGTTTATAAAGTTGTGAATGCCCCTGGGGTCCAACCACCAGAAGAGGGGTAAGTCACTTTGCCCGTTGCAATTGAGTATTATACTTACAGGTAAATATGTCAATAAACATAATTTCTCATAATGTTAAGGGTCTGCACTCTAATGTAATTAGAAACAAAGCAATTTCCACTTATAAGTCTCTAAATGCACATCTAGTTTTAATGCAGGAAACCCACTTCACCACAAATCAAACTCCTAAATATTGTGATAAAATATATCCATTACAATACCACGCTACATGCCAGAAAAAGAAGGGTGGGTGTCAATTTTGATGCATTCTAACCTTAACTTTAAAGAAGACGAGATTATAAAAGTAGAGCAGGGCGATATATTATAATTAAAGGCAGAATTCATGACACACATGTAATTATAGGAAATATTTATGCCCCTAACGAGGCCCAGATTTTTTGGCTAAAATTGGTAAACTTCTGACTGCTTGGAAAAAGTCTTGATTAATAATAGGAGGTGATTTTAATCTGGTAGTCGATCACAAGACAGATAATCTAAGATTCCCCAATCCACAGGGTCCCGAAGTTCTAGAAAAATTCTAAACGAGTTTTTGGTTGATCACAATTTAGTAGACAGTTTTTATATTTATAATCCACAAGTAAAAGATTATACTTTCTATTCAGCGGTTCACAATGGCCTCTAGTTATCATTGTCTGTCGGACCTAATCCGACAGTGCAGATCAGGTCTGACAGACATCGCTGAATACGGCGAGCAATACGCTCGCCGTATTCAGCATTACACCAGCAGCTCACAAGAGCTGCTGGTGCAACGCCGCCCCCTACAGACTCGCGGCCAATCGGCCGCCAGCAGGGGGACCTGATCGTACTCGATCGGGTTGATTTCCGGCGATGTGTGTCCGCCTGCTCAGAGCAGGCGGACAGGTTATGGAGCAGCGGTCTTTGTGACCGCTGCTTCATAACTGCTGGCTCGCCAGAAACAAGGGGCATCAAGCTACCTACGGAGCTTGATACATATGCCCCATTGTCTATTCGAGGATAGATTACATTTTACTAAGCCAAATTCTTTTGCCCCTAATAATTGAGTCAGATATTATACCAGTAACGTGGTCGGATCACCAGATAGTGTTTACGAAATTGTCAGGCTTATTTGACCCCTATAGGAACAGAAGCAGGACACTGAATACAACATTATTTAGAGACAAGCTTTATACACAAACATTAAAAACAGAAAAAAAAAACCAATTTCTGGGCATAAATCACGAGTCAGTATCTAACCCTGTCTTTGTCTGAAGTACATTGAAAGCATTCCTGAGAGGCTCGTTGATAAAATAATCTAGTAAACGTAATAAAAACACACAACAACGTATACAACAGCTTAAACAGGAAGTGATGCGGCTTCATGATCTCCATAAATTGAATCATTTTAAAAAAAAAAAAAACTCTCAACCTTTTGATGTCAAAAAAGCCTCCTTATATAATTTGCTAACCTTAGAGGTTACCAGATCACTAAGACTGTTGGACACAATATTTCATGCAAGCTAACAAGCCAGACAGGATGTTAGCGAATAAATTAAAAGACATTACTAAAATTACATCTGTCCCACAGATTCAAAAACAAGATGGACAAACCTCTAATCATCCTCAAATTATCGCAGATACTTTTGCTCAACACTATCAGTCACTATATGCCCTTCCCACTAATGATAATAAGTACCAAGCTAAGAAAGATACATTTGCAGAGTTGTAGCTTACCTAGAATTGAAGCGGAAGACTTAAACAAACTGAATGCTCTTATCACCTTTAGAGCCGTAAAACAGACTATCCGTGATTTAAAAGTCAACAAGGCACCTGGTCTGGATGGTTATACAAGCCTTTTTTTACAAAATCTTTGTAGATGAGATAGGTCCGGTTCTATCTACGATCTTTAATCACATATTTAAGGGGGGAAATATTCCTCCAGAGTTACTAGAGGCGAGAATCTCAGTATTACCAAAACCTGGTAAAAGTAAGTAACGTTGCAGAAATTATAGACCTATTTCTTTAATAAATTTAGACATTAACATTTTTACAAAGATTCTAGCCACCAGATTAAATGAACAATTACCTAAACTCATCCATCCAGACCAGGTAGGTTTTATTCGGAATAGGGAAGCCCCAGACAATATAAGAAAATTGGTAGATTTAATAGATTACGCCTCAAATTGCAAAGTGCCTTCTCTGTTTCTGTCACTGAATGCAGAGAAGGCATTAGATCGAGTGAATTGCAGTTATCTGCACTCAGTCCTTGAAATAATGAGAATTTCGGGAAATTTCTGCTCTGCCATTTCATCGGTTTACTCATGCCCAACAGCTTTTATTAAGGTGCGGGCTACAAGTCTAAGCCTATACATATCATGAACGGAATTAGGCAGTGGTGTCCTCTGTCCCCACTTTTCTTTGCCATATGCATCGAACCCTTAGCTGCTCACATTCGCCAAAATGTAGATATCTCGGGAATTAAGATAAATGATCTAGAGCATAAAATAAGTTTATTTGCGGATGATGTTATACTTTCGGTTACTAAGCCCATGATATCCCTCCCCTTAATATACTCTACTATTGATAAATTTGGTAGGATCTCAGGTTATAAAATAAATAACGATAAATGTGAGGCTATCAGTATGCACCGTCCACAACATACTAGAAAGTTGCTTGAAATTAACTTTGATTTTTGTTGGTCTGATAAGGGCATGAAATATTTAGGTATTTTGGTGCCAAATATTTTAGATCTATTTTACAAACTCAATTATACCCCCTTTGTTTTCGTATATAAAGATCCTTTTATCCAAATGGAGTCAATTTAACTTATCTCTATATGGTAGATTGATTGCAGTGAAGATGACAATATTACTGAAGATCCTTTATTTATTTAGGTCCTTACCTATAAATATATTGACAGTAGCCCTGCAGAAAATTTAAAAAGAACTAATATCATTAATTTGGAAGGGAAAGAAAGCTAGAGTTAACAAACAAACTCTCATGCGTCATTGGAAAAAGGGTGGGATGGGATTGCCAGACCTGGTCAAGTATTATTATGCTGCAAGAACACTGCAAATGTCACTATGGTATAACCAATCAGATAATATTAGATGGGTAAAATTGAATCTGACATGTTGATGATGTTTCCACTTTATAAATTGCTTTGGTACCCAAAAAAGACAGGCCCCCAATATGGCAAAGATTTATTGCTGTCTCTCATACGATCTCGTTATGGGACCTCTTAAAAACAAAATATCCTATTGTGCAATCAGGTTCGAGAGTGACTCCCCTAGTAATTTCCAATGGAGACCAAGATCATATCCTTCATCATAAATGGGCTAATAGAGGCCTCTACAGAATTGAAGACACTTTCAGGGGTAATAACTTTTTGACTTACAATTAATATGCAGACCTCAATGTTCAAGAAAAATCTAACTGGTTTCATTACTTACAGTTAGGATCTAGAGTTGCTGAGGCAGTGGGGACAAACAAGGCAGGTGTTAACACTTACTTAGAACACATTTGTCTCACACCACATAGAACAAGAGGCACTATTTCTAACTTATATATGACGTTCAACTCCCATTTATGCAGAAATGGGAATCTGACTTTCAGTTTGATTGGACGATAGAGAGATGGCATGACATTTTAGGAGCAGGTCCTTCTTTCTCCATATGCGCACACTAAAAAGAAAACTATTTAAAGGTGGCATTTAGGTGGTACTTTCACCCTTCTAGAATACATAGTAAACAGTATCATAACAATAATTGCTTGAGAGGCGGTGAAGAGAGGGGAACCTATTCACATATGTGGTGGTATTGTTGTCATGTTTCTAACATTTGGTCAAAGGCTTCTAACCTTCTGAGCCAAATTTTTTATAAAACGATTTGTTTGACTCCTACTCAAGCTCTGCTGCATGAACCAGTATCAGGTCTTAATTCCAAAGCAAACACATTAGTAGCCATGATATGCACTATAGTTAGAATAAGTATAGCGAGATATTGGAAAACAGTAATACCAACATTTCAAATTGTCGAACGTAAGTTTAATTTTTATTTTCAGATGAGTAGTACTTCTGCAGACATTCTGGATACTCAAGATCAGTTTTTATCAATCTGGGAACCCTGGATTATGTACATAGAAAATAGAAATAGACGGCACAATCACGAACATGATACTTAGTTTGATTACCAGTGAGCACTAGATGTAAAGTGGGATTTTATGTGATAAGTATAACGTGGCTGGGCCCCTTCCCCTTGGAAATGGGGAGTGTTTGTTCTTTGTTGAGATGAGATTGAGCATACCAAAATAAGATAAGATATGAGGGGGCTTAGTATAGCTCATTAAAAATTAAACTGTCAAAGGCTTCATAATATGTATCCTGAATATCTTTTCCAGATTTGTATTGTCTTGAATTTTCTTGTATGTATACATTTCATTGAAAAACGCAATAAAAACCTTTTTTCAACAAAAAAAAATTGTGAATGCCCCTATTGGTAGCAGTATCTCTCAAGAAACAAATCTTTAAGAAGCAGTGGTCTAGACCAGGGCTACTAGCCACCCCAAAATGTTACTCGCCACTTTTGATCGCACCTACTATCCACCCACACCACACCCACTAACCCCCCTCTTTGCATATGTTTAGTCAATGTGAAACACCTTATTGTGAAGTCATGTTTTAATATTGTTTATGCTTTATACCATAATTTAAATAGAAACATAGAAACATAGAAACATAGATATTGACGGCAGATAAGAGCCATAGGCCCAGCAAGTCTGCCCCACCTTACCTAACAGTATAAACTTATCTAGTTCGTAGGATAGCCCTATGCTTGTCCCATGCATTTTTAAAGTCCCCCACAGTGTTTGTTGCTACTACCTCTTGAGGAAGTTTATTCCATAAATCAATCACTCTTTCTGTAAAGAAGTGCTTCCTCAAATTACTCCTGAATCTACTACCCTTTAGCTTGAGCTCATGACCCCTTGTTCTTGAATTTTCCATTTTATGTAAAATACCCACAGCCTCAGTTTTACTAAACCCTTTAATGTACTTGAAAGTTGCTATCATATCACCTCTTTCCCTTCTCTCCTCTAAGCTATACATATTTAGGTCATTGAGCCTATCCTGGTAAGTTTTATTTTTTAGACCATGTACCATTTTGGTAGCCCTCCTTTGCACAGATTCAAGTTTGTTAATATCCTTCTGAAGATATGGCCTCCAGAACTGCACACAATACTCAAGATGAGGCCTAACTAATGATCTATAAAGTGGCATAAGAACCTTACTATTTCTGCTGCAAATACCTCTACCAATACATCCAAGCATTCTGCTAGCCTTACTCGCTGCCTTACTACATTGTTTACTAAGTTTTAAATCATCTGAAATAATAATTCCCAAGTCCTGTTCCTCGTCTGTAACAGTCAGTAAAGTGTCATTGAGTCTGTAATTAACATTTGGATTTTTCTTCCCTAAATGCATTATTTTACACTTTGCTGTGTTAAACTTTAGATCCCAGTCGTTTGTCCAATCCTCCAATTGTTGTATATCACTTCTCATTTTGTCTACCCCCCCTGGAACATCCACTCTGTTGCAAATTTTTGTATCATCTGCAAAGAGACATACTTTCCCCTGTAGCCCTTTGCTGATATCGCAGATAAATATGTTAAACAAAACAGGCCCCAGAACTGACCCCTGAGGAACACCACTAGTAACAGCCCCCTCTGCTGAATGAACTCCATTTACTAAGACACTTTGTTTTCTGTCCTTAAGCCAGCATTCCACCCAGTTCACAATTTTTGAATCTAGACCAAGGAGATATAGTTTGTGAATAAGTTTATTGTGTGGGACGGTGTCAAATGCTTTGCTGAAATCTAGATATGCTACATCAACTGCTCCTCCCTTGTCTAAATAATACTACATACAGTAATACATTAACAAAAATAAGTGCATGGCAGTTAGCGACATCAACTAGGGTTCTGGGGAAGACAACAGTAGGACAAAAAAATGTTGAACTGAGAGAAACAGAGTGTTGACATTAATGTGAGGTCATCACAGACCTTGAAAAATCATCTCTTATCTATATTTCTTTATTGCCTTCTCTCTCCAATCTCTCTTTTTACCCCCTCTCTTTCAGATCATATCTTCTCTTTACACTCTTTCTTTCTCCTCTCTCATATCTCTTTCTTTTTTCTCTACTCTCACTTTTCCTCTCCAATCTCTCTCTGCCGCTGTTTACCCTTTCTGCAGTAAAAGTCTAATCACTAATGGGGTCCCTATTGCCCTAGAGGAATATCATATGCTTTCCCTTTTATGGATATATAATATCCCTTTAGATACAATTTGTAGCAGGTAGCAGGCATTCACTCACTAACTTTCACTCGCAACTGTTAAATTTCCACTCACCAATGGCTAGTGGGCTAGTGGAAATTTTGAGCCCTGGTCTAGACCATCCCTTCCTAAACACTTTCTGCCACCTCAGAGGTGGATAGAAATAAATCACCATCGACTGATCTCACTGGGGTAATTAACAAGCTCTGCTCTTGTGTGTTTGGTTGTGCGAAAACAAGGGGCAGCGTTTTAGAAGTGTCCGCTCCAGTGGTGGCTCTACAATTAATACATTTGTAGGGCTAACAAAGATGGTAAAAATGTTGAAAGACACAGAACACATAATATATTGAGCCACTAGGCAGAGTATGCTCTGCCCTTCGCAACTCAACATTGAGGATACACGTGTATTTATATATGCTCTCACCAACACCCCCATACAATCACCACTGGCCCACTCTAAATGATAAATATGGGCAGGTCGACAGGTTCACTTGTCCGTCCAGACAATGATAAATCTGCTCCTATGTATCCATATGTAATACATGAATGTAATTCCAATATGATTTCTAATGCATGCTCTGGGAACTGGGAATTTAAACAAACAAAACCACATTATCTTGCTGAATATATTTGGTTATCAAATCTTTCATTAAGAGGAGGTGACGTAGTAATATCCAGGGTACAGTTTTATTATATTAAAAGCTGATGACAGATCTTTTTTTTTTTTATTTTATAGACTGCACAATCATATTGATTTATGGTAATCATATTACCTATAGAAGATAAGATGGGTTAGTTTGCTTCTGCTCTGCATGCTGACAAACCAGAAAAAAATTGCGGTAGGGACAATTATTGCATCCAGCAAGTTTTTTTCCATGTCAGATACATTATTTATGGCTTCTAAGCTTTTGACCTATTTTCAAGTCTCGGAGATGCCAGCATCATACAATAAAGCATTCGAAAACCAAACGGTGTTGATTTTGATTGCTTTTTTTTTTTTTCCCCTGACCTAAATGGGTGTAATAAATATCCGATGAACCTGCCACGGTCTTAGGCTCTGTTTTGCAGAATGATTTATCCCCCAAGGAATTTTTTCTTTAAAAACAGATGCCACGTAGAGTAGCTCTCCTGCCTACTAAGCTTTTCTTCTTTCTATTCTCTGTCGACTACTTTCTATTTCCTGTTCATTAAAATCCTTTGCTTTGTATCTGTAGCATTTATATATTTAGTGCAGTGATCATAGAAGAAAAAACAAACAGTTTGTATGTTATGGTAAAGCTTGAGTTAAAAAGACCTGCTCTACGCGTTTCATACACAAACAACAAATCAATCAATAAGACCATGCATAGTCCTTATAGGGAATGTAAAACATAAGTTATTGATACAATGTTTTCTCAAAGTTCTTCTGTTCTGTATATTCAACATTCACTTAAGGGGATGTTAAACTTCTTTTATTTTCTTTAAAATTGTTCCAAAAAACAAATTCTGTCCTTTACGTTTTCTTTAAAATGTTTAAAATTGGCTAAATCAGCTACATATTATACAGTAATTGCTGTGAGCAGTACAAACACTCATTTACAGCTAGCCCCAATTAGCCCCAATTAAGGGAGAAAAGATAAACATATTCACTTGGGTTTTCAAGAAAATTTTGCAAATCATTAATACAAAATTGATTGTGTGTGTACTTTTATTGCAATGCAGTTTTTAACTGCTGATATATTTAATGCATATATAAAATGTAACGTCCCTTTAAAGGGACACAATATATATGAAAAACACATAATTTCCGTTGCATTTAGAAATAAAAATGCTTGTGTTAAAAGGGGAGGGAGCATATTGTAAAGGTCTTCAGAGAGAGAATGCAATCTTTCTAATTTACTTCAATGTTTAAATTTACTTTGTTCTCTTGATATCCTTTGTTGAAAAGCGTGCCTAGGTAGGCTCAGGAGCATCAATGCACTACTGGGAGCTAGCTGGTAATTTGTGGCTGCACATACAGTATGCCTCTTGTCTTTGGCTCACCTAATGTGTTCAGCTAACTCCCAGTAGTGCATTGCTGCTCCTTCAGCAAGGAATACCAAGAGAATGAAGCAAATTCGATAATAAAAGTACATGGGAAAGTTGTTTAAAATTGCATGCTCAGAAAAACTTTGGGTTGTATGTCCCTTTAAATATTAGTTTTAACTTTTTACAAAGCCTCTTCCCACAGTTTACCGGACACTAAGTATCCAATCAGGATAGAGTCCCCAGGTCTTGTGTATGTGAACACTCACACTAGTAATCAATAGCAGTAGTAATACACACATTTTTTTATTTTTATTTTTTTATTTTTAAAGACAGCTTTATTAAGGTATTAGAGAAAATTTACATGCAAAGCATAATACATGTTTTTCAGTGAAAAAGAAAATAACAAAGAATCCTCGGTTTATGGGATGCACTACATGTAAATATTGGGTACCGCTGTCATTTTTTTTTTTTTTAAATATCTTTATTTTTGTGTGCCACATTCAGGAAGACAAATACATCATATATTCAGTACAACCATCAAATGATAATTCAACAACATTCTTTTCAACATGAGAGACTGGTCTGAACCAATTATGCCCCTAACTATGGGGCAGCTAAGGCTTACATGGTGAATACAGTACCATTTAATAGAATAATCAAACTTTTTGTAGCATGGTCTAGTCTTCCCTTAGGGCACTTTTTGTAACATACAAACAAAACAAACAAATTTTGATAACTGATTAAACAATGATATTTGCCAACTCGGATTACTCACCTCTTCTCCCCACTCCTTCAGTTCCTAGTTAGTCGAATACCCACTCCCCTCTCAAATTGGCTTCAAGTATGTACTCCGTGTTTTTAAATGGTGTTATAATGATCTTTTGTAGCGCTGTTGGGAGTGTGTGTATGAAGGGTTCCCACTTTGTGACGAAAGATTTAACTCTCTTAGTCGTGTCGCCTAGTCCATCTGATTGTTCGATAAACAATTGATTAAGCAATGTCTGTCTCAGCTGTGTCACAGTAGGTGGATTACAGTTTTGGAATATTAGGCGCCTGGCTACCAAAACTATGTTAGAGGTGAATATCTTAAGTTGTCTTGGGATATCCCCAAAATCCAACAGTACAATGTTTCTAAATGTTAGTTTAGGGATGTGGGAATGTGTGTTCAGAGTCGCCCAGTAATTTGTCATTTTCCAAAACTTAACTAACTTGGGGCAGCTCCACGTCATGTGCTTAATGTCTGCATCTATCTTCCCGCATTTTGGGCATTTGTCTTCCCTGTCGGTTCTCCATTTTTGGTATTTCTTGGGTGTTATGTAACTGTCATGCATGAGTTTGAAGTGTGACTCCCTTACATCTGAAGAGAGAGTGGCTCGTTTGACCTTAAGGATACTCTCCTCTATGTCTTTACCAGTGACTACCTCCCCCAGCAAAGAACTCCAAACCTCAGCAATTTTACTGCTGCACGATGTATTAGTTGAGTTGTTCAGGGTCATGTAAAGTGGGGAAATGGATGTGTTGCCCTGCTCTGCTAACTGCATTACTCGTTTAATATGCAATTGTGTAGCTTCCTGATTTTCCTTTTTTAGTACTGTGTGGTAATGCCTAGCCTGAAGGTACGCATAGTGGTGTGTGCTGGGCATCCCAAATGTCCGTCTCAGTTCTTCAAATGATTGCATGTGTTCTCCCCCTGGTGTCAGGGTCTGGCCCACTGTTCTTAATCCTAACTCTCTCCATCTAGCAAATGCTTCGGATGTGATACCCGCAGGGAATTCAGGGTTCCCTCCCCAAGGCAAGAAGGTCAGCAGTCTATTGTTACCTCCCAAGTATTTGCAGGCCAACCTCCAGGCTCTAGCAGGTTGACTCAGCAAATCAATGTCTGTCAAGTATTTAGTAGCTTGCGAGTGTGTCAAGTGTGGTATCATGTCTAATGTCCAGGGTTTTATTAGTGCATTCTCTAATTTAATGTTTGTAAATTTTTCTTTCCCGGTTAGCCAGTCAATGGCGAATTTACACTGAGCTGCCCAGTTATAGAGTTCAAAGTTGGGCAGTGCTAAGCCTCCCATCTCTCGGGCCGCCGTGAGTTTTAAGTAGCTGACCCTATGTTTTCTTATTAGTCCAAACGAACTGAAGGACCATATGGACCACATTTTGCAGATCTGACTTTTTAAGGAGAAAGGGTAACGTCTGAAAAAAATAAAGCATTTTTGGGAAAAATACCATTTTTATGAGTCCCACTCTACCAGAGAGGGACAGCGGGAGCGGGGACCATGTTTTAAGCATGTTTTTCAAGTTTCTCAGCAGGGGGCCATAATTGATCGAGTACCACCTCCGCGGGTCAGTATGAAGGGTTATTCCCAAATATTTAAAGTTTCCTTCAACCACCTTAAAGTCAAAGTTTGGAATTTGTCTATCGCCTTTGGCAAGTAACCATATTAATTCTGTTTTATCCGTGTTAATCACGTACCCTGAGATCTTACTAAACTCCTCAATCAACTCCATCACCTTAGGAATATTCCTACAGGGGTCTTGAATAAACAATACCATATCGTCGGCAAAAAGCGAGATATGTGAGACCGTGTCTCCTATCTGCATTCCTTCCAATTGTGCCCTAATTTTCCACGCCAGAGGCTCAATCGCAATATCGAAAAGAAGCGGAGACAGGGGGCATCCCTGCCTCGTGCCTCTATGGAGCATGAAGGGTGGGGTAGCTGTTCCATTCACAAGAATGGAGGCCTGCGGGATCTTGTATAGGTTGGATATCGCCTTTACAAATGGACCTTCTATCCCCATTTTTCCAAGAGTGTGGAAAAGATGTTCCCATAGGACCTTGTCGAAAGCTTTTTCAGCATCGATCAGTAACAAGGCTGCTTCCTTATGATTTCTCCTTTCCCTATTGTCTTGTGAGATCTTCCAATAGTACTGTATGATTGTTTGAACTTTTCTAATATTAAGTACCGAGGATCGTCCTTTAACAAAACCTGTCTGGTCACTGTGGATTAGGGACGGCAGTACAGTAGCTAGCCTGTTTGCTAAGATTTTTGTAAGGATTTTATAATCCTGATTCAACAGGGATATAGGCTGATAGGATTGGGGTAGAAGGGGATCGCGGCCTTCTTTTGGTATAATACTGATGTGGGCTTCTGCAAATCTAGCCGATGGCACCACCGTATCATCCAATAGTCCATTAAATAACCTTGCGAGGGACTCAGCTATATCTGGCCCCATAATTTTGTAGAACTCCGCCGGCAGCCCGTCCGGGCCGGGGGACTTCTCTAGTTTCAACCCTTTAATTGTGTCTACAATTTCCTCTGGGGTAATAGGGGAATTAATTCCCCTGAGTTGGTCCTGTTCTATTTGTGGCAGCTGGATGGGGCCCCAAAATCTGTCTCTGTCAGAGTCGTGTATATGTTGTTTAGAGTAGAGACCTCTATAGAAATTAGTGAATGCATTTTGAATGTCTGTTTCCCTATTAAGTATAGCAGCTCCTTGTTTAATCGCTAAAATGGAGCTTCTCTTTCTGGTCAGTCTAGTCACTCTAGCCAGTAGTTTCCCAGTTTTACTTCCAAACCTGTAATATTTAGCTTGCGTTTTGGAATAAGCTCTGTTGGTTTGTTGAAAGATGTAGTTGTCTCTAAGTGTTTTAGCTTCCTTATATTTATATCTGGTTGTGGTGTTGGGATTTCTGAGGTATCTATTCCTAGCATTTATAAGGCGTACTAAAAGCTGTTCTGTTTTTTGCTTGTTTTGTTTTTTAGAAGATGCAGCGTAAGTTGATATGGTTCCCCTCAGAACTGCCTTGGCCGTTTCCCAAAATAAGAGAGGGTAGTCTATGTGTTCTCTATTAAGGTCCATGTATGTGTGCCATTCTCCAAGGATATGCCTATAGAAGTTCGGGTCTCTATATAGGTAAGTTGGGAAAATCCATTTATTAGGTGTGCGAGCAGTGCCACCCGCGCGGAACTTGATCCCTATAGGAGCGTGGTCGGAGATTGTAAAAGGGTCTACCACGGCCTCTGCAACTCTTGGGCAGAAGCTCGAGGAAACCAGAAAATAGTCTAATCTCGAAAGAGTGTCCTTTGCCACAGACATACATGTGAATTCTCTACTTTCTGGGTGTTTGGCTCTCCACACATCTTGCAAGTTCAGAGATCTCGCCAATGTGCGTATAATCAGTGACTCCTTTTTTGAGTTCTGTACTCTGTTTGCTGAAGGGGTGTTTCTGGCTGGGTTAGAAAATCTGTCAGCGGGGACCTGTGGGGCAATGTTAAAATCTCCTCCAATGAGGAGAGGTAAGGTGGTAAACTTCAACATTTCTGAGTGTAGTGTCTTCCAGAACATTTGCTTCTGGGTTTGCGGTCCATATACACCAACTAGCGCAAAAGACAACCCCCCCGCTTCTAGCTGGATCATAATATATCTACCTTCTTGATCAATTAATGTTTTGGTAATAGTGTATTGCAAGGACTTCTTAAACAGGACCGCTACCCCTCTAGCCCTTCTCTGTTCATATGGCGTATAAATAACTTCTCCCACCCAACTCTGCCTCAGCTTCTGGTGTTCTAGTTGTGAAAGGTGTGTCTCTTCCAGAATAGCAATGTCAGTTCCTCTAGAATGCAAATACCTTAATATTGATCTACGCTTTTGGGGGGACGTAATACCTCCCACGTTCCAACTCATGATAGATAGGTTACTACATGACATGAGGGACTGTGTTATGTGCTTGATATGCAGATGTGCGTGTTATTGTGGGGAGATGTGCTATGACAGTTGTGAAATACCTTGGAAGTTTCGTTAGTATTGTGACAGTGTTCTTCCGACTATGACTAATTTTCCCCCTCACTGGTTCCCCGGGAGAGAGGCAAGCATCCTGTTGGCTAGATAAGGAAGTAAATAAATAACATACAAAACAGTTTTGAACAAACAATGACATTTCTATCAAGTCACACCAATTTTCCTTCAACACTTGATTGGTGTGCATAGTGCAATTTTGTGTGTGTGCAGTACACTTCCCCCTGGTTCTAAGTTCCCTGATATAAGGCAAGTTTATATATTCCTAGCTCCCATTCCCTCCTTCTCTTTTCTCTTTTATTTCTTTCCCTTTTGTGGGCAATTTCAGCCTAAGAAATTGAGCTACTGAGAAATGTCTTAAAAGTAGCGTTCCTCCCCATCTAATATGAGTAATTAGTTAGTTACCTCCCCAGATCCTCTTCCTAGCAGCTACGAAGAGTACATAAGTATTCAGGGGAGGATCGCCTTCCATCTCTCCATTTCAGGCTTACGACAGTTAGTGGCCATTTATATGGACTGTAACCCTACAGGTGCTGAATGTCTTCTCACTGACCCGTTCTAATAATCTTTTGGAAAGGGCTACTCTCACTTCGCTAAGATCAGTATTACCTATTCTATCATGAATATTACGGCATCTTAACTAAGAAAATCATAGATGTATGTAGTGTAACATAACAACAATAAAAGTAAAAGTATGAACTGTTGAACAAATATGAAAAGGAAAAACATCAAACCCTCTCCATGTTAGGAGTACTTGCTAAATAGTTGACCTGTCGTTGGTCTAGGTTTGTCCCACTCTCATAAGCTATATGCCAGATAATAAGAGTCTTTATTTATTCTCTCTTGGGACTTAGTTATCCCCTCTCAGGTGTCATTTGGTGCAGGATCCTTTTCCTGCCTCAGGAATTTCTGGAGTTGTCTAGGGTCCTCAAAGAATTTAACCCCTTGCTGGGTCTGAAGCCTGAGTTTCGCAGGGAACATTAGGGAAAAGGTGCGACCAGCCTCTGTTAGTGATTTACAATAAGGCGAGAACTCCCTTCTCCTTCTAGATATTTCCGCTGAGTAGTCTTGGAATATCAGAATTTTCTTCCCCTCAAAGCTTAGGGGTGAGGACTGGCGATAGGCTCTCAGAAGTAGAATTTTGTCCTTTAAATTAAGATATCGGATCATTACTTGCCGTGGCCCTCTCACATTTTTCTGGTCTTGGCTAGAGCTACCTACCCTATGAGCTCTCTCAACAATACATGGTATGTCTTCAGGCCTCAAGTGTAGCAAAGTGGGTAGGGTTTGTTCAGCAAACTCAATTAGGTCTGTATTTGGCACAGTTTCTGGAAGGCCGACAATGCGCAGGTTGTTGCGCCTCGAGCGGTTTTCGAGGTCGTCAACTTTATCTAGCAATAGCTTGTTCTGGGCCTCAAGTGCTCTGATCTTTGTAGAACTTTCTCTTTGTAAGACTTCTCCATCTCCAACTCTCTGCTCCACATGTTGGAGTCTAGATGAAAAGGACTTAAAGTCAGATGACAGTGAGTCCATCCCTGTCTGTAGCTGCTCTATCTTGGGTAGAAATAGGGCCGAGATTTGAGAAACAATTGGGTGAGTGTCTGTCAGACCCTCATCCATAATCTCTGCGGTCATGTTTTCTGCAGCGTGTACCTCGGCAGCCACTTTAGATTTCCTTTCTTGATGTTTCTGCCTGTTAGACATGGTGCCAGTAGTTTTGACGAAGCTGGAGTAGTATTTCTGCATGCACCTATCCGGAATTTTATTCTCGCCCCCAGTAGTGAAAATCAGACAGATAAAAGAGTCTCTAGGCCTAGCTATTATTTGCTGGTGTTCTGGTCTCCTTTAGGTAGCTTGTGCCTTTAACGTTTATTCATTTGCAGAATGTAGGGGTTCAGTGCACTGCATGTTTTTTATATCACATTCGGTCGTTTTTCAGCATCTTCCCACCCCAGAAGGCCCCGGGGGGATGTCCGCATATCTAGCAAGTTCAGTTCAGTGAATTGTCCGAGTGGCAAAAGGAGGAACAACATATATACCACTGGGCAAGAGAGGTTGTCTAATCTAACACACAGTCTGTTCTATGTCTTAATATCTGCCTCTTGTGTATCAGGTTCTGGTGCAGTGTCTTTTGAGAAAGTGCGTACGGCTGTGGCCACGTGGAGCGGCAGCTGGGGACCAGATCAAACTGCGTAGTTCTTTTTCTTTCCTATCAGCCTGCTCACCATCTGAAAATTATGTCCTCCACTTTCCCAAAGCCCTTTCCTCAGCTTTACCGGGGGTCGGGGGCTATTAGTAATATTTTCTGCCTCAAGGCCCTTGTGTCATGCCTTTTTCAAGTTCCCCAGCAGGATGAAAGATAGAGTGGGTAAAATGGGTAAAATGGCGGCCGGAGCGCCGCTTAGCAACTCACCACCAGCTTCCCTCACCGTCCGTGCTTATCTCTCACCCTCAAATGGTATGTCCTGTAAGACCAGCCACACCACAACCGACCGCTGTCCTTCTTTCCTCTGCCGTCCTGTTGTTTCTCTGACCGTTGCCACGGTCTCTCGCCTTCCGCTTTAATTCTTTTATTTCTCACCGGTGGGGGAGCGGATCTACTGTGCTCCTTGTTATTTGATGCCGGGCAGGTATATAGAGTAGTTCTGCCAAGGATTCTAACTTATCCGGCAGTAGTTTTGGTGATAGGATTAAGTTGTGGGCCAGTGTTCCCGGAGCTCCACAGACTTGCGTCCTCTCACATCGGCCGCCCACCGGAAGTCCTCGTACCGCTGTCATTTTAACAATGGAAAGTACATCATAACATAACAAACAACAAATAACAACAATAACAATAACAGTGTCGGAATTTTAACTCTCGCAATTTATCTGCTTAAAACTTATAATTGGACCCCAGGTAGAGTCTGTGAAGCCTGGGTTCTAGAATTCACATATTCCTCCCACAGCATCTTCATTTGGGCATATGTGTCTAATCTCTTATTGGTTAAATAAGTGTATTCCTCAAGTTCTAGGATCTAATTAAAAGTGTTTAACCACTTTGCAATATTCGGTACTAGCCTGCTCTTCCAACTCCCCACCACCAATTTTTTAACGCTATTACTACCTATAAAGATTAAGTTCCTTTTGTCTTTGGGAGTCTTATGTGGTGTGATATTGAATAACCATATAAGTGGGTCTGTTGGTAATGTAATTCCCACCATCTTTGACATTTCTCGAGCTATCTCTTCCCAGACTTTTTCTATAAGGGGGCAGGTCCACCATATGTGTGACATGGTGTCCAGATGTTCCCCACATCTGGAGCAAAGTTTGCTACTTTTAGGAAAAAGTTTGTGAATTCTAACAGGTGTGAGATACCACCTCTGAATTATTTTAAGGTTCATCTCAATCAGCCTACTAGAAGCAGATACCTTAGTTACTGCCGAAAATATCTGTGATCTGACTTTATGTGTCAAATCTATTTCAAGTTCATTTTCCCAGCTGTCTATGTAATGCAGTGTGTTTGTTGAAGATTGTAAAATGGAGTAGGTAAGAGAGAGGGTTCTTCTAATGGGTGAGGTAGAGTTGCATAGAGCCTCAAACGGGTTAAGTGTGCGTAGAAGATTATTCCTCTCCTTATGTTTGTAGATGTAAGAATGGCATTGCCTTAAAGTATACCAATTGTTGAATATAGGAAACCCTGCCTCCGTCAGTTCTTTACTTGTATAGAGGTGATGTTCGTTGTAATACACACATTTTATGTTTGTTAATTGTTTGTTTGTTGGATCCACTGTAACTGCAATTAAAAGGGACACAAGAGTGAGTAAGTCTGTATTGCTTTCTGCAAGAATATGCACTTCTGGGTTACATGCGTGAATGCATATTCACGTTATTTCTGTCGTAAATTGATCTTTAATTTGAATAAATACTGCGTTCCTCACTCTTTTTTCTCAATATACTTGATTTAGAACTGTAAATAATTGCATGGGTTAATTGTCGTGGGGTGTAATATTTAGGAGACTCTAGCACCTGCAAACACACACAATTGTTATCAGCAACAATGTATCAATTCTTGAACATATCTCCCCTTCCCATTGGCTGCTTAATTTTAGCTTTCTTGTTAGTTTCCCAAACTAAACATTTGTTCTTTCCCTCTCTCCTTATGCAGGGCGCTTGACATTGGAAACAGTCTCTAGCTTACAAATTTAGAGCTGCCAGCACCTTTAAAGTTTGTGGGTCCTTAAAGGGGTGACCCCCACCATACACACGCAGGCAGCACCACCTCTAGAGCACATTGACAGCTTTGAATACAATTTTTAATGAAGGCAAAAATTAAAGGGATACTAAACCCATTTTTTTTATTTTATGATTCCGAGCATGCAATTATAAACAACTTTCTAATTAACTCCTACTATCAATTTTTCTTTGTTTGCTTGGTATCTTTATTTGAAAAGGCAGAAATGAAAGCTTAGGAGCCGGCCCATTTTTGGTTCAGGACCCTGGATAGCGCTTGCTGATTGGTGGCTAAATTTAGCCACCAATCAGCAAGCACTACCTAGGTGCTGAACCTAGAATGGGCCGGGACCTAAGCTTTAATTCCTCCTTTTCAAATAAAGATACCAAGCGAATAAAGAAATAATAGGAGTAAATTAGAAAGTTGCTTAAAATTGTTCCTCTATCTGAATCATAAAATAAAAAAAATGGAAAGGTTAGAATATACCCTCATAATTAGTTTAACCAATGGAACATTTTATTGTTTTATACAGTCACCTAGACAGATTGAAGGGGATGGGAACAGGAATATTAATATTTACAGAATGCTATTTCAGGCTTAGTATTCGAGTCCTTGAAGTGTAAAGATCACTGGCTCTGATCCTGGAAATCTATTTTTTATACATCCCGGTGAGCACTTCTCATATCATCTGCTGTTAATCTGGATTCCAATGTAAGGTACGTGCACAAAAAGCCTCCATTCTGCATTAAAAAAAAAAATGTTTTAAAAAATACCAAAGATTATGAAAATGAATCATATAAAATTTATAAAACTTACATTTTTTACATGTTATTTCTCTGACCCCACAGTTAAAGGCCCAGTAAATACAATTGATTTGCATAAACAACAAATTCATGATAAAAAGACAATGCAATCGCACTTGGGGGACGATTTATCAAATGTCGGGAATCATGTCTGCCGACAGCATATGCTGTCGGCATTTATCATTGCACAAACATTTCATAAAAAATGCTTGTGCAATGCCATCCCTGCACATTCGCGGCCAATTGGCCGCTAGCAGGGGGTGTCAATCATCTTGATCGTATCCAAGAGTCAAACGCTATAGGGCATGTCTACCACATATGGTACATATCACTTTGTTCAGCCTCACATCTCAGCATTTTGTATTTCATTTAGGGAAGATTTTGTGTAACCTTTTAGGGGTAATGTACCAGCAACAAATCCTGTTGTTATATAAGCAGCTTACAATCCAAATTGCATCAATTAATCACCCCTTTAAATTGTAGCTTTCCAGCCCCAGCTGCTGCAGCCCACCGGGAAATCTCCTGGCATACTGATAGGCCAACCCGGCCTTGATCTTGTAGTTGATTTCTAATAGCTGGGACGAAGTAGAGGATTTCATATTAAAGTGCAGGTTTATAAGATATATCAAACTATATAGATAGTAATTAAATATATCAAGTAAAATAGCAGCTATCATACAAAAGAAGATACAAACTAAAACAAATTACTGACAAAAGGTTATGACAGCGCTAGTAAAATAAAATAAATGAACTCAAATATATTAAATAAAAAATATATTTAATATAAAATTGTCGATGTATATTAATACAATAAAAACGTGATCATATAAAACAAAGTACAAATAATACTTGCACTTGTAACAAGAAACGTATCTCCGTTGAGATCAGCAAGCTCCAATTCAGAACATAGAATCAACGGCCGATGGATCCTCTACAAACCACTACGCGTTTCAAGTAAAACCTCCTCATCAGGTGGTGTTTGAATATAATAGCCGTCTGAAGATAAGTAAGCCAGGTGTTAGAATTAAAGGGATGTTAAACAGTTTATTTCATTGTTGTATTAAAAAAGCACTAAGCAGTTGCTTATACTTAAAGGGACATAAAATCCAGAACATTTTATTTCATGATTCAGATAGAACATACAATTTTAAACAACTTTAAATTTACTTCCATTATCAAATGTTCTTCCTTTTCTCGTTATCCTTTGTTGAAATGCAGGAAGGTATGTTCAGGATTACGCATGCGTCTGAAATACTATATGGCAGCAGTTTTGTAACAATGTTATACATTAGCAAAAGCACTAGAGGGCAGCACTATTTCCTGTCATGTAGTGTTATAGACATGTGCACGCTACCTATCTAGATATCTCTTCAACAAAGAAAAACAAGAGAGTGAAGCAAATTTGATAACAGAAGTAAATTGAAAACTTTTTAAAAATTATATTCTTTATCTGAGTAATGAAAGAACATTTTGAGTCCCTTTATCAGAAATCATTGCACAATGTATTATTATTCTACTAGTGTTAAAGCCCATGTACACGGAAAAAAATGTATAATGAAAGAAATATACATCTTAGGAGGCATATCTCTCTCCCTCTATCCATCTATCCCTATCCCTCTATCCATCTATCCCTCTATCCATCTATCCCTATCCCTCTATCCCTATCCCTTTATCCCTATCCCTCTATCCATCTATCCCTATCCCTCTATCCCTATCCCTCTATCCATCTATCCATCTATCCCAATACCTCTATCCATCTATCCCTATCCATTTTTTCCTATTCATCTATCCCTCTATCCCTATCCCTATCCATCTATCCCTCTATCCATATCCCTCTATCCCTATCCCTCTATCCCTATTCTTTCTATTCATCTATCCATATCCCTCTATCCATCTATCCCTATCCCTCTATCCCTATCCATCTATCCCTATCCCTCTATCCATCTATCCCTATCCCTCTATCCATCTATCCGTATCCCTCTATCCCTATCCCTCTATCCATCTATCCCTATCCCTCTATCCATCTATCCCTATCCCTCTATCCATCTATCCCTATCTCTCTATCCATCTATCCCTCTATCCATCTATCCCTATCCCTCTATCCCTCTATCCCTATCCCTCTATCCCTATCCCTCTATCCATCTATCCCAATACCTCTATCCATCTATTCCTATCCATTTTTTCCTATCCATCTATCCCTCTATCCCTCTATCCCTATACCTATCCATCTATCCCTCTATCCATATCCCTCTATCCCTATCCCTCTATCCCTATTCTTTCTATCTATCTATCCATATCCCTCTATCCATCTATCCCTATCCCTCCATCCCTATCCATCTATCCCTATCCCTCTATCCATCTATCCCTATCCCTCTATCTGTATCCCTCTATCCCTATCCTCTATCCCTCTATCCCTATCCTCTATACCTATCCCTCTATCCATATATCTCTATCCCTCTATCCCTATCCTCTATCCCTATCCCTCTATCCATATATCCCTATCCCTCTATCCCTTCATACCTATCTCTATCCCTCTATCTCTATCCCTCTATCCCTATCCCTCTACCCCTATTACTCTATCCATCCATCCCTATCCCTCTATCCATCTATCCCTCTATCCATCTATCCCTCTATCCCTATCCTTCTATCCCTATCTCTCTATCTCTATCCCTATCCCTCTATCCATATTCTTCTGTCCCTATCCCTCTATCCCTCTATCCCTATCCCTCTGTCCCTATCCCTCTATCCCTATCCCTCTATCCCTATCCCTCTGTCCCGATCCCTCTATCCCTATCCCTCTATCCCTATCCCTCTATCCCTCTATCCCTGTCCCTCTATCCCTATTCCTCTATCCCTCTATCTCTATCCCTCTATCCCTATCCCTCTATCCCTATCCCTATATATACACATTTCCTATACGATTTCATATCATTATAAGCTCTGCAGCTGTCACTCTCACAATGACAGCAAACAACTTGCTGTTGTTTTTCCTATGGACCAGATACATCTTCCCAAATGTGCCTCAACTGATCGGTTTAATGATGCAGAAATCCCCAGTAGACAGAGGGTGTGGCACAATGAACTTATTTTCCCCGCACACATATGTATCCCCTTTTTCCTCTGTTTCAGCTGCCATCACCCACAGGCTTGCTTAGCAACTTGGGCGGTGTGTTGTGTAGCTTGCGCCCCTTTTGAAGTCTCTCAGCCTTTTGTTATAGCTCACTGATGGCACTGATCCATAATGCCTCGTGAACGACAGACACTGATTTGAATCTTACGGCCAGGTATGTTTGTCCTTGCTGTCTCTACTGCACATGACTGCATCAGACAAACATATCTGGCCTTTTATAATATAGGATTTAAATGGATTTTACCTTTTATTTCTTTTTTTACACTACATTTGTGCAGTGTCCATTATTTCCTGTCACAGCCCTACAAGGAGGAGGAGTCTTTGCAGGAAGTTTTATCTTAGCCTGATGTCATTAAAATTCTAGGCTAGTGAATAGATTAGATAACAGGGAGTCAGATTTGCTCAAGCCCAGAACTGACAGATTAAAAATTAACGGCTAGATTACGAGTTTAGGTCGGTAAGGCTGTGCAGTGCTAACGAGCAGTTTAAGCTCACCGCTCACCTACAGACAACGCTGGTATTACGGGTTTTTAGAAACCCGGCGTTAGCCACAGAAAAGTGAGAGGAGAGCAAAATGTAGCTCCACATCTCACTGTAATACCAGCGCTGGTTACAGTAGCGGTGAGCTGGCTAAACTTGCTCGTGCACGATTTCCCCATAGGAATCAATGGGGGAGAGCCGGCTGAAAAAAAACCTAACACCTGCACAAAAGCAGCGTTCAGCTCCTAACGCAGCCCCATTGATTCCTATGGGAAAATACTTTTTATGTCAACACCTAACACCCTAACATGAACCCCGAGTCTAAACACCCCTAATCGTACACTTATTCTAATCTGCCACCCCCAACATCTCTGACGCCGGCATTATATTTATTAACCCCTAATCTGCCACTCCGGACACCGCCGCCACCTACATTATATGTTTTCACCCCTATTCTGCCGCCCCAACATCGCCAAACCCTACATTATATTTATTAACCCCTAATCTGCCGCCCCCAACGTCGCCGCCACTATATTGAAGTTATTAACCCCTAAACCTAAGTCTAACCCTAACCCCCCCTAATTTAAATATAATTTAAAATAATCTAAATAAAATAATTACAATTAACTAAATTATTCCTATTTAAAACTAAATACTTACCTATAAAATAAACCCTAAACTAGCTACAATATAACTAATAGTTACATTGTAGCTATCTTAGGATTTATTTTTATTTTACAGGCAACTTTGTATTTATTTTAACTAGGTACAATAGTTATTAAATAGTTATTAACTATTTAATAGCTACCTAGCTAAAATAAATACAAAAGTACCTGTAAAATAAAACCTAACATAAGTTACAATTACACATAACACTAAACTATAATTAAATTAATTACCTACATTAACTACAATTAACTACAATTAAATAAAATTAAATAAAATTATCTAAAGTATGAAAATCCCTCCCACTAAATTAAAGAAAATAATAAAATAATTACAAGTTTTTTAAACTAATTGCACCTAATCTAATCCCCCTAATAAAATAAAAAAGCCCCCCAAAATAATAAAAAGCCCTACCCTATACTAAATTACAAATAGCCCTTAAAAGGGCCTTTTGCGGGGCATTGCCCCAAAGTAATCAGCTGTAAAAAAAATACAATACCCCCCCAACATTAAAACCCACCACCCACACACCCAACCCAACTCTAAAACCCACCCAATACCCCCTTAATAAATTTTAACACTAATTCCTTGAAGATCACCCTACCTTGAGAAGTCTTTACCCAACCGGCCCAAGTCCTCTACGAAGCCGTGCAAAGTGGTCCTCCAGATGGGCAGAAGTCTTCCTCGATTCCGGCCAGAAGAGGTCCTGCAGACGGCCAGAAGTCTTCATCCAGGTGGCATCTTCTATCTTCATCCATCCGGCGTGGAGCGGCTCCATCTTCGAGACATCCAACATGGAGCATCCTCTTCAAACGACGTCCAACTGAAGAATGAAGGTTCCTTTAAATGATGTCATCCAACTCCAAGATGGCATCCCTTCAATTCTGATTGGCTGATAGAATTCTATCAGCCAATCGGAATTAAGGTAGAAAAATCCTATTGGCTGATGCAATCAGCCAATAGGTTTGAGTTTGCATTCTATTGGCTGATCCAATCAGCCAATAGAATGCCAGCTCAATCCTATTGGCTGATTGGATCAGCCAATAGGATTGAACTTCAATCCTATTGGCTGATTGCATCAGCCAATAGGATTTTTTCTACCTTAATTCCGATTGGCTGATAGAATTCTATCAGCCAATCGGAATTGAAGGGACACCATTTTGAACGAGGCAATGCCCCGCAAAAAGCTCTTTTAAGGGCTATTTGTAATTTAGTATAGAGTAGGACTTTTTTTTTATTTTGGGGGGCTTTTTTATTTTATTAGGGGGATTAGAGTAGGTGTAATTAATTTAAAAAAATTGTAATTATTATTTTTTTGTAATTTTGTGTTTTTTTTGTACTTTAGTTTATTTTATTTAATTGTAATTAATTTAATTTAATGTAGGGAATTAATTTAATGATAGTGAAATTGTAACTTATGCTAGGTTTTATTTTACAGGTACTTTTGTATTTACTTTAACTAGGTAGTTATTAAATAGTTAATTACTATTTAATAACTATTGTACCTAGTTAAAATAAATACAAAGTTGCCTGTAAAATAAAAATAAACCCTAAGCTAGCTACAATGTCACTATTAGTTATATTGTAGCTATCTTAGGGTGTATTTTATATGTAGGTATTTAGTTTTAAATAGGAATAATTTAGTTAATTGTAGTAATTTTATTTAGATTTAATTAAATTATATTTAAGTTAGGGGGTGTTAGGGTTAGACTTAGATTTAGGGGTTAATACATTTAATATAGTAGCAGCGAGGTTGAGGGCGGCAGATTAGGGGTTAATACATGAAGGAAGGTGTCGGCGATGTTAGGGACGGCAGATTAGGGGTTAATATATTTATTAAAGTGGCTGGGATCTCCGGTTCGGCAGATTAGGATTAGGGGGTAAAAAATGTATTTTAGGGTTTGCGATGTGGGGGGCCTCGGTTTGGGGGTTAATAGGTAGTTTATGGGTGTTAGTGTACTTTTTAGCAATTTAGTTAAGAGTTTTATGTTACGGCGTTAGCCCATAAAACTCTTAACTACTGACTTTCAAATGCGGTACCAGTTTTGACAGGAGAGGGTGTACCGCTCACTTTTAGAAAGACTCGTAATACCGGCATTAGGAAAATCCCATTGAAAATATGGGATACGCAATTGACGTAAGTGGATTTGCGGTATTTTCGAATAGTGAAAAAAGGTGAGCGTTATACCTATACCTGCAAGGCTCGTAATACCAGCGTGCGTTAAAAAGCAGTGTTGGGACCTCTCAACGCTGCTTTTTAGCCCTAACGCAAGACTCGTTATCTAGGCGTAAGGTTTTTTAAATTCTCCACTCTTTTCAAACTGTGGGTAGGGGCTACATTGAGAATTTCTCAATTCTAATTTTCAAGAAATCAAGTAAGTAGGCAGAAAATAGTGCTGCCATCTAGTGCTCTAGATGATTAATAACATTCTTGCAAAACTGCTGCCATATAGTGCTCCAATCACGTGCACGCTCCTGAGCTTATGTCCCTGCTGTTCAACAAAAGATAACAAGAGAAATTAGAAAGTTGTTTAAAACTGTGTGCTCTATCTAAATTATGAAAGATGAAAAAATGTGTTTCATGTCCCTTTAAATACTCTCTTATTTACAATGAAAAAAATGTGTTGATATATTACGAAAATTTGAGTGATTTAAATTCACTTTGGTCTGTGTCCTAATTACACGGAAAAAAAATATATTTTACAAACAATCTGCTAAAACAGAAGGGTTGGGAGTCCCGGTTGCTTAAAACAAGAGAATGCTGGCAAATAATCTGTGCAATTAAGGAAGGGTGGCGCCTTAAATTTCATCTTTATGTTTCCCAGTCTTATCGTACTGTAACTTATTTTTTTTAAAAAGCGCAATAAAAATGGAAAAGAGAAGTTATGCAATAAAATTTTAGAAATGCATAATATTCGTAGTTGGAGTACAATGCATTAAGGTCTAGATTACAAGCGGAGCGCTAATTTATTGTGCGCCCGCAAACGTGCATCTTTGCGCATGATAAATAAACAGCAATTACAAGTGGCTGGTTATAACTACCAGAAGCTCTCGGTAGCAATTAGCATTTTCAGAAAATGATCCAGATGTCAGACCTCTGGTTAATTTTCTAATGGTCCCTATATTGCTCCCAAAATTTAGTGTTAGTTTCCTTTTTTTTTTTTAAAGTAGCATTTGAAAAAAGAGAAAGAAATGCCAAGCAGTTTTGAAGACTTTAAACTTATTGGTTGTGGAGTGTTAGGAAAAAAAATGGCACTGATACGTGCCTTTATATTGTAGTCATGGGAACTGTGTGTTCTCAATAAATATATATGCATACACTTATATATATATTTATGTGTCTGATGGCATGAAAATGAGGCTCCCATTGGAGCCTATAGACGCTCACTCTCATGAGCGCAATGCTTCCGTGCGCTGGTATACAAAGTAGAGGAAAAATATTGCTTTAGCGAAAACAATATATTGTGCTCCACTTATAACCTGGCCTTAAATGAGAAGGGAACAATGTTTTTTCTTAATATTTTCAAATTTAAAGGGCCATAATAAATTAAACACTATAATCTATTAGTGCATGTCATTTTAAGATTGTCAAACCTGCTCTACTGTGTGTTTAAAGTTATGTTCCCTCCCACTACATCATGTGACAGCCATCAGCCAATCACAAAATGCTTATACCTATATCTGGTGAATCTCACACATGCTCAGTAGGAGCTAATATAGGAGCTATGTATGAGCTAATATATGGCTAGATTTAGAGTTTGGCGTTAGCCGTCAAAACCAGCGTTAGAGGCTCCTAACGCTGGTTTTGGGCTACCGCTGGTATTTAGAGTCAGTCAGGAAAGGGTCTAACGCTCACTTTGCATCCGCGACTTTTCCATACCGCAGATCCCCCTACGCCATTTGCGTATCCTATCTTTTCAATGGGATCTTTCTAACGCCGGTATTTAGAGTCTTGGCTGAAGTGAGCGTTAGAAATCTAACGACAAAACTCCAGCCGCAGAAAAAAGTCAGTAGTTAAGAGCTTTCTGGGCTAACGCCGGTTTATAAAGCTCATAACTACTGTGCTCTAACGTGCACTAAAACCCATAAACTACCTATGTACCCCTAAACCGAGGCCCCCCCCCACATCGCCGCTACTCTAATAAAAAAATTTAACCCCTAATCTGCCGACCGCACACAACCGCCACCTATTTTATCCCTATGTACCCCTAATCTGCTGCCCCTAATACCGCCGATACCTACATAATATTTATTAACCCCTAATCTGCCGCCCCCGCTATCGCTGACACCTGCATATTTTTTTTAACCCCTAATCTGCCACTCCGTACACCGCCGCAACCTACATTATACCTATGTACCCCTAATCTGCTTCCCCTAACACCACCAATCCCTATATTATATTGATTAACCCCTAATCTGCCGCCCACAACGTCGCCTCCACCTACCTACAATTATTAACCCCTAATCTGCCGACCGGACCACACCGCTACTATAATAAATGTATTAACCCCTAAAGCTAAGTCTAACCCTAACACTAACACCCCCCTAACTTAAATATAATTTAAATCTAACGAAATAAATTAACTCTTATTATATAAATTATTCCTATTTAAAGCTAAATACCTGTAAAATAAACCCTAATATAGCTACAATATAAATTATAATTATATTGTAGCTAATTTAGGATTAATATTTATTTTACAGGCAACTTTGTAATTATTTTAACCAGGTACAATAGCTATTAAATAGTTAATAACTATTTAATAGCTACCTAGTTAAAATAATTACAAAATTACCTGTAAAATAAACCTAAGTTACAATAAAACCTAACACTACACTATCAATAAATAAATTAAATAAACTACCTACAATTATCTACAATTAAACCTAACAATACACTATCAATAAATTAATTAAATACAATACCTACAAATAAATACAATTAAATAAACTAACTAAAGTACAAAAAATAAAAAAGAACTAAGTTACAAAAAATAAAAAAATATTTATATTTACAAACATTAGAAAAATATTACAAAAATTTTAAACTAATTACACCTACTCTAAGCCTCCTAATAAAATAACAAAGACCCCCAAAATAAAAAAATTACCTACCCTATTCTAAAATTAAAATAGAAAAGCTCTTTTACCTTACCAGCCCTTAAAAGGGCCATTTGCGGGGCATGCCCCAAAGAATTCAGCTCTTTTGCCTGTAAAAAAAACAACATACAATACCCCCCCAACATTATAACCCACCACCCACAAACTCCTAATCTAACCAAACCCCCCTTAAATAAACCTAACACTAAGCCCCTGAAGATCTTCCTACCTTATCTTCACCACACCGATCCGTCCTGGCTCCGATGTCTTGATCCAAGCCCAAGCGGGGGGCTGAAGACATCCATCCTCCGGCTGAAGTCTTGATCCAAGCGGGCAGAAGAGGACATCCGGACCGGCAAACATCTTCATCCAAGCCGCATCTTCTATGTTCTTTCATCCGATGACGACCGGCTCCATCTTCAAGACCTCCACCGCGGATCCATCCTCTTCTTCCGATGACTAGACGATGAATCAAGGTTCCTTTAAGGGACGTCATCCAAGATGGCGTCCCTCGAATTCCGATTGGCTGATTGGATTCTATCAGCCAATCGGAATTAAGGTAGGAAAATTCTGATTGGCTGATGGAATCAGCCAATCAGAATCAAGTTCAATCCGATTGGCTGATCCGATCAGCCAATCAGATTGAGCTTGCATTCTATTGGCTGATCGGAACAGCCAATAGAATGCGAGCTCAATCTGATTGGCTGATCGGATCAGTCAATCGGATTGAACTTGAATCTGATTTGCTGATTCCATCAGCCAATCAGAATTTTCCTACCTTAATTCCGATTGGCTGATAGAATCCTATCAGCCAATCGGAATTCGAGGGACGCCATCTTGGATGACGTCCCTTAAAGGAACCTTCATTTGTCGTCTAGTCGTCGGAATAACTTAGTTCTTTTTTATTTTTTGTAGATATTTTATTTAATTAATTTATTGATAGTGTAGTGTTAGGTTTAATTGTAGATAATTGTAGGCAGTTTATTTAATTAATTTATTGATAGTGTAGTGTTAGGTTTAATTGTAATTTAGGTTAGGATTTATTTTACAGGTAATTTTGTAATTATTTTAACTAGGTAACTATTAAATAGTTATTAACTATTTAATAGCTATTGTACCTGGTTAAAATAATTACAAAGTTGCCTGTAAAATAAATATTAATCCTAAAATAGCTACAATATAATTATAATTTATATTGTAGCTATATTAGGGTTTATTTTACAGGTAAGTATTTAGCTTTAATTAGGAATAATTTATTTAATAAGAGTTAATCTATTTTGTTAGATTTAAATTATATTTAAGTTAGGGGGGTGTTAGTGTTAGGGTTAGACTTAGCTTTAGGGGTTAATACATTTATTAGAGTAGCGGTGTGGTCCGGTCAGCAGATTAGGGGTTAATTATTATAGGTAGGTGGAGGCGACGTTGTGGGCGGCAGATTAGGGGTTATTAAATATAATATAGGGGTCGGCGGTGTTAGGGGCAGCAGATTAGGGGTACATAGGTATAATGTAGGTTGCGGCGGTGTACGGAGCGGCAGATTAGGGGTTAGAAAATATATGCAGGTGTCAGCGATAGCGTGGGCGGCAGATTAGGGGTTAATAAGTGTAAGGTTAGGGGTGTTTAGACTCGGGGTTCATGTTAGAGTGTTAGGTGCAGATTTAGGAAGTGTTTCCCCATAGGAAACAATGGGGCTGCGTTAGGAGCTGAACTCTGCTTTTTTTGCAGGTGTTAGGTTTTTTTTCAGCTCAAACAGCCCCATTGTTTCCTATGGGGAAACACTTCTTAAGTCTGTTAGGAGCCTCTAACGCTGGTTTTGACGGCTAACGCCAAACTCTAAATCTAGCCGTTGGATATTTATCGATTCTTCATCACTATTATCTTGCACATATTATATTTTGGAATACATCACCACCATTATTAAGGAACTACTCATTAATTATTTATTTCTACACGACTTGGATAATATTAGACTTTTGGATTATATTGTTGTTTTTCATCACTTGAATTACTTTTGGAACACAGTTTATTCACTTTTTTCACATTTTTGGACTTTGTATTTTTACATTTTTATATTTTTACGTTTTTATATTTTATATTTTTGTATTTTCATACAATTTCACAGGACCCCACAATTCTCATCATAACTTTTCATCACCATTTTAGGGACATATATAGATATATTCTATACCTATCGTCCATTAGATATATCCATGGACTAATTACCCATTGTATTCATATTAACTTCCCTTCTTTTTAATATTCATATTTGTTCATCTGATTTGTTCATCTAATTTTACATTATTATTGCTACCAGTGTTTGAACCGCATCACCTTGGTTTTATGTACAATCATTAGTGTATTTTTATTATTATGTTTTATTTCTCATTATCATGGATCCATGAATTTTAGCATTGTATGTTTTTTAGTATTCTATGAATTTTAGCATTGTATGTTTTTTAGTATTCTATGAATTTTAGCATTGTATGTTTTTTAGTATTCTATGAATTTTAGCATTGTATGTTTTTTAGTATTCTATGAATTTTAGCATTGTATGTTTTTTAGTATTCTATGAATTTTAGCATTGTATGTTTTAGTAACATTGCTAAGATTAACTTATATCATTGTCTATTAAATACACTATCTCTGCCTACTTTGGCGCTCCTTAGCTCTTATTTCTTATACTTATCCTCCATTAGGGTCAGCTAAGGACCCTTAGTCTTAAGGAGCCGTAGATAGCTATTTTAGTCTAGCGCTGATAGATACATTACTTTCTAACAGCTAAATACTGCAAATGCAGTTGATAAATCTTCCATTTAAAGTAACAGTTTTAACCCCGTGAACAAAACAGCAATTTTTTTGTAGCATATGCTTAAAGTATGTAAGCATATTTTTCACTAGCACTATATGTGCTAGTGAAAAATATGCTTACATACTTTAAGCATATGCAACAAAAAAATGTTAGATCATTTTATTATTGATATTATTGTGGTTTATATATAAAGTGCAAACATATTGTGTAAGCTGTACATCTTTACATACAGTGATTAACAGGACAGGTGGACTCGTGAGCTGACATTCTACATTATAGCACAATTGCTTATATACAACAGTGTGCTCAATTTAACAACTCCCAGGCAGACAAGGTTCACTGTCATGAACCTTGTCTGCCCAGCTTCACAGCGAGTGGGCAGCAGCACGCTGCCCGCAATTAACATTGCCCAATTCGCTAATTGTGCAATCCTGTTTGCGTGTGGCCAATCGTGCGCAAGAGGGGGCAGTCAATCATCGCAATCCATTTGGATCGAGATCATTGCTATCCACCACTTAAAGTGTCGTGGAGAGGTTAAGTAACTAGTGTTTTAGGCTGACTCTGAGCAGCTTGGTAAATGTGTCTGAGATCCCGTTTTCAGACTGCAAACAAATTGGTCGATAGAGTGTGTACAACCCCATTTTTAATTCTTGTTTTCAGAATAGCCCTAAAGTTCCTAAAGCAGAAAAGCATATTGTGTTTAAAGATGTGGTATAGATACCAGAAACGGAAGAATATTATTATTAACATTTTAATGTATTACTGTGGGATTTCATAATTGTATATTTAGCAGTGAGGTGGGTGGTCCAGTGGTGTGTTGGTGGCTCCAGTAGTTGGGTGGGTTTTCCATGGTAGGGTGGGTGGTCCAGTGATGTGGTGGTTGCTCCAGTAGTTGGGTGGGTTTTCCATGGTAGGGTGGGTGGTCCAAATAAGAAACAGGAAGTACATCAGTAATGAGCTTAGAATTATGGATACCCCTTTAAATTGTGGGAAAAAAGGGAGCTGTAAAATAAAATTAAATGTAATAAACATATTTGTCAGTTGTTCACCAATATTCAATGAGTCTAGTTCACATTTCTCTCAATGTTTTCATGTCATTTTTTTTTTTGTTCTTTGCACAGTTGAAAAGCTTACTAAACTCATCAGGTGTCTCTTAATTATTTTGTATTTAGTGTTTAGAACATAGACAAACCATACATGTTTTTAAAGCTTAATCATATTCAGTCTATATTTGGATGAATGCCCAAGTTTTACAATGTAGATCAATTTTCCTTTAGGCTATACACCACATTATGAAGTACAATCCATATTTGCTCTACGCTATCGCAGTCTCTTCACAAACTCCTCCCCTTTCTGAATGATTTAAATCAGACTTACCTTACAGGCCTCTTCAGCATTATCCCACCCAACACATATTTCACAACTTGTAATATGGGTGATGTATAGCAAAGTCGTATTATCCACTGAAAATATAGGGAGACTAAACATTCTCTGGTAATTCTGTTTTACTGTTCACTAGATTTGCGCTATTCTGAGCACATGCCTACGATATTGATAGCAAACCCTGTGCTATCGACATCACTGCAATTGTAATTTAGGCCTATATAGGATATACCCTTATAACTTACCTGCCTGTTATCTAGATGGTCCCATTAGTCTTCAAGATTATCTCTTATATCATATATATAGTTCTATTAATGTGCTGTCTTTGTGCACAATTTTAATGCGCAAATTAATCATTTTAAGGTGCTTAATTCATATTTATCATCTAGACACTGGCACTAATCATATATGTACAGTGGGGCAAAAAAGTATTTAGTCAGCCACCAATTGTGCAAGTTCTTCCACTTAAGAAGATGAGAGAGGCCTGCACTTTTCATCATAGGTATACCTCAACTATGAGAGACAAAATGTGGAAACAAATCCAGACAATCACATTGTCTGATTTGGAAAGAATTTATTTGCAAATTATGGTGGAAAATAAGTATTTGGTCAATATCAAAAGTTCATCTCAATACTTTGTTATATATCCTTTGCTGGCAATGACAGAGGTCAAACGTTTTCTGTAAGTCTTCACAAGGTTGTCACACACTTTTGCTGGTATTTTGGTCCATTCCTGCATGCAGATCTCCTCTAGAGCAGTGATGTTTTGGGGCTGTTGCATGGCAACACGGACTTTCAACTCCCTCCAAAGGTTTTCTATGGGGTTGAGATCTGGAGACTGGCTATGAAACTCCAGGACCTTGAAATGCTTCTTACAAAGCCACTCCTTCGTTGCCCGGGTGGTGTGTTTGGGATCATTGTCATGCTGAAAGACCCAGCCACGTTTCATCTTCAATGCCCTTGCTGATGGAAGGAGGTTTGCACTCAAAATCTCACGATACATGGCCCCATTCATTCTTTCATGTACACGGATCAGTCGTCCTGTTACCTTTGCAGAGAAACAGCCCCAAAGCATGATGTTGCCTCCCCAATGCTTCACAGTAGGTATGGTGTTCTTTGGTTGCAACTCAGCATTCTCTCTCCTCCAAACACGACGAGTTGTGTTTCTACCAAACAGTTCTACTTTGGTTTCATCTGACCATATGACATTCTCCCAATCCGCTTCTGGATCATCCAAATGCTCGCTAGCATACTTCAAACGGGCCCGGACATGTACTGGCTTAAGCAGGTGGACACGTCTGGCACTGCAGGATCTGAGTCCCTGGTGACGTAGTGTGTTATTGATGGTAGCCTTTGTTACGTTGGTCCCAGCTCTCTGCAGGTCATTCACTAGGTCCCCCCGTGTGGTTCTGGGATGTTTGCTCACCGTTCTTGTGATCATTTTGACCCCACGGGGTGAGATCTTATGTGGAGCCCCTGATTGAGGGAGATTATCAGTGGTCTTGTATGTCTTCCATTTTCTAATTATTGCTCCCACAGTTGATTTCTTCAAACCAAGATGCTTGCCTATTACAGATTCACTCTTCCCAGCCTGGTGCAGGTCTACAATTTTGTTTCTGGTGTCCTTCGACAGCTCTTCACCATAGTGGAGTTTGGAGTATGAGTGTTTGAGGTTGTGGACAGGTGTCTTTTATACTGATAACAAGTTCAAACAGGTGCCATTAATACAGGTAATGAGTGGAGGACAGAGGAGCCTCTTAAAGAAGAAGATACAGGTCTGTGAGAGCCAGAAATCTTGCTTGTTTGTAGGTGACCAAATATTTATTTTCCACCATAATATGCAAATAAATTCTTTCCAAATCAGACAATGTGATTGTTTGGATTTGTTTCCACATTTTGTCTCTCATAGTTGAGGTATACCTATGATGAAAATTACAGGCCTCTCTCATCTTCTAAAGTGGGAGAACTTGCACAATTGGTGGCTGACTAAATACTTTTTTGCCCCACTGTATGTTCTTCGGGAGGGGGTTCTTAGTGAAATTAGTTTTTTCTGAAAATGCATTTTCCTTCTTTTAAAATAATTTTGTTCTCTGATAGTGAATGAGTTAAAAATAGGGTGAAATGTGACATTTAATTTATATATATATATATATATATATATATATATATATATATATGTATTGATATATCCATTACATATACTATATATATATATATATATATATATATATATATATATATAATTTTTTTTTTTTAAATGTAAATACATTTATATAAATAGATAGATAGATAGATATCTCACTTATGGACCCTGTGGACAAGTTGTTTGGTGTATGCCAGTCGCTTAAGCAGAGAAAATGGAAAGGTAAGAAAGGCTGTTTGTGAATCTAGCCCCAGGTCTAATGAAATAGATATAAAAAAACACCAGTATAGCTAAAAGGGACAGTATACACCAATTTTCATTTAACTGCATGTAATAGACACTACTATAAAGAAGAATATACACAGATACCGATCTAAAAATCCAGTATAAAACCTTATAAAAGCTTCCTTAGAAGCTCTGAGTTTAGCACTGTTGATAAGGTTAGGCTGGGACTCTCATTTAAAGGTGCTGGAAAACAAGAAGAGCAGAACCTCCCCCCTTCCCTGCATATGAAAAGACAGCTAAAATAAACCAGAGCCAGCAGGAGTCTGTAAACGCAAGTATACATCTGACACTGTGGGGCTTGGTTAGGAATCTGAAAATCAGCACAATGTTATTAGAAAATAAGCAAAACTATACATTTTTACAAAAACACTACCAGATGGGCTATATAAATGGATCATCTACAAAACATTTATGCAAAGAAAATCTAGTGTACAATATTTCTTTAACCATAACACTTATATATAACTATGCTATGTTTGACTACGGAGCTCCTGCTAAGTTGTATCTAAATAAAAACACTCATTTCTGAACACCACAAAGCTTTCTAAAGTACAATTGGCAGTTCCTCTACACATGCATTTTGCCTGCATACTTAGATTCAGAAATGGGAGGCTATATTACCAACAATTAATTTTTGGGGAGGCAAATAATCACCCTAACTGAATCAGGAAGGCTTGTTGAGTCAACGCAAGTGAGGGTGGAGCATGTGGGTGTGGTTATATGACATGGGGGCGTGGCTAGGCAATCTGCGGTAAGGGCTAGGGCTGAATGGAAGACTGTAGGAAAATGCTGTGTCCACCTTTTCCTCAGCACAGTGAGGTACAACTTAAATGCTTGGGATGCTTCTGTACACAGGTAAAACTGCTGCTGCTTGCTGCATGATTGAAATTTAAAATAAATAAATAAATTTGATTCCAGTGCCATAGAAAAAAATAGCTAGATGGAAATAGCATTTGCTAATGTCCTATGCTGGACGTTAAAGCAAAAGTCAGCAAGCTAAGATAGTAACAAATGAAACCTTTTAATAACTTTCCGTTAATGGCTGGGCATTCTGGATGCCACTCTACATATGAACTTATTCAACTAAACTCTTGCTGGTCCCTCAGCGGTTTTCACAACATAAGTCTGCATTTTCTCTTGGGAATCCATTACCACTTGAGGTTTTATCCTGTGCATAATTAAGTACGATGTTCAGTGAATCCCGTGATCCCTTTGATGGGCTGAGTGTCAGTTGGCCTGCTCCCTGTGTGACATAAATGCATGCAGATCAACCATCAATTCAGGGACAAAAAATATCTTCTTTGGGGACATTCTTTGAAATCTTTCTCCTTTCCTCAAATGTTCTAAAAATATGGTTTGCAAACAATTTTACAGTTATATTATAAAGTCCATTGTATGACTTCTCCATGGGTTGTATGTGTTGTCAGGCTTTCCAAAACCTTTATTTCCGGATGTGTGAGCTATTGGAAACTAACTTGTTCCAGCACACAGCTAAAAGCACAGATGACAGAGCACAAAATGATTTCAGGAAAGCAACTGATAAAGAAATGATGTCATTGTGAAACACAAAAAGGTTTCCAGGAAATGTGTGGATGGTGTTTGACCCCATAACCCAGCTAACTACTGACTCAAGCTGCTTGTGTGTTATCTATTAGCAGATCTAATGTGTATTTCAGGTGCTAATCTGAAGCAGAGTCACCAACGTTTTCTCTTAAATTATTAGGAAATTATTATTTTTTATTGCTGTCACAGCCTTCATATATCTCCTGTTTCTGTACTTCAGCACGGCCATGTACCTGATTTAGTCATTTCAGGTTGTCAAGGAAATTTAATCTACAGTAATTACAGAGCTCCTATCAAGCAATTATCCACATTTGATTGTGAATCTCTGTCCTGCTACCCCTCCCTTTTTATTTTCAGTTTCACCCATAAAACCAGGAACAATTAAAACCAAGGATAATAATCAGGGGGCACACACATCCCCTGCACAGCACTATGTGACAAGGAAACT